>NW_024609482.1:145000-155000 GCF_018296145.1 Oncorhynchus tshawytscha
CCACCCTCTTCAACATATATATCAACGAATTGGCGAGGGCACTAGAAAAGTCTGCAGCACCCGGCCTCCCCTGCTAGAATCCAAAGTCAAATGTCTGCTGTTTGCTGATGATCTGGTGCTTCTGTCACCAACCAAGGAGGGCCTACAGCAGCACCTAGATCTTATGCACAGATTCTGTCAGACCTGGGCCCTGACAGTAAATCTCAGTAAGACCAAAATAATGGTGTTCCAAAAAGGTCCAGTCACCAGGACCACAAATACAAATTCCATCTAGACACTGTTGCCCTAGAGCACACAAAAAACTATACATACCTTGGCCTAAACATCAGCACCACAGGTAACTTCCACAAAGCTGTGAACGATCTGAGAGACAAGGCAAGAAGGGCATTCTATGCCATCAAAAGAAACATAAATTTCAACATACCAATTAGGATCTGGCTAAAAATACTTGAATCAGTCATAGAGCCCATTGCCCTTTATGGTTGTGAGGTCTGGGGTCCGCTCACCAACCAAGACTTCACAAAATGGGACAAACACCAAATTGAGACTCTGCACGCAGAATTCTGCAAAAATATCCTCCGTGTACAACGTAGAACACCAAATAATGCATGCAGAGCAGAATTAGGCCGATACCCACTAATTATCAAAATCCAGAAAAGAGCTGTTAAATTCTACAACCACCTAAAAGGAAGCGATTCACAAACCTTCCATAACAAAGCCATCACCTACAGAGAGATGAACCTGGAGAAGAGTCCCTAAGCAAGCTGGTCCTGGGGCTCTGTTCACAAACACAAACACACACTACAGAGCCCCAGGACAGCAGCACAATTAGACCCAACCAAATCATGAGAAAACAAAAAGATAACTACTTAACACATTGGAAAGAATTAACAAAAAAACAGAGCAAACTAGAATGCTATTTGGCCCTACACAGAGAGTACACAGCGGCAGAATACCTGACCACTGTGACTGACCCAAAATTAAGGAAAGCCCTGACTATGTACAGACTCAGTGAGCATAGCCTTGCTATTGAGAAAGGCCGCCGTAGGCAGACATGGCTCTCAAGAGAAGACAGGCTATGTGCTCACTGCCCACAAAATGAGGTGGAAACTGAGCTGCACTTCCTAACCTCCTGCCCAATGTATGACCATATTAGAGAGACATATTTCCCTCAGATTACACAGATCCACAAAGAATTTGAAAACAAATCCAATTTTGAAAAACTCCCATATCTACTGGGTGAAATTCCACAGTGTGCCATCACAGCAGCAAGATTTGTGACCTGTTGCCACGAGAAAAGGGCAACCAGTGAAGAACAAACACCATTGTAAATACAACCCATATTTATGCTTATTTATTTTATCTTGTGTCCTTTAGCCATTTGTACATTGTTAGAACACTGTATATATATATAATATGACATTTGTAATGTCTTTACTGTTTTGAAACTTCTGTATGTGTAATGTTTACTGTTAATTTTAGTTGTTTTTCACTTTATATATTCACTTTGTATGTTGTCTACCTCACTTGCTTTGGCAATGTTAACACATGTTTCCCATGCCAATAAAGCCCTTGAATTGAATTGAATTGAATTGAGAGAGAGAGAGAGAGGGAGGGATAGAGAGAGAGAGAGGAGAGAGAGAGACAGAGAGAGAGAGAGAGAGAGAGAGAGAGAGAGAGAGAGAGAGAGAGAGAGAGAGAAAGAGAGAGAGAGAGTGGAGAGAGAAAGAGAGTGGAGAGAGAGAGAAAAAGAGAGAGAAACTGCTGTCAGTGGAGGGAGGGAAGGCTTATGGGTATTGTAATATTGTAGTGGCAGTATGGTAGTGTGGGGGTAGCCAGCTAGAGGGGGATTGATGGGGGATGGAGGGATAGAGGGATGGAAGATAGAGGGATGGGGAGGAGGAGGATAATCAACATGTCCATCACTGGAGTGGGATAAACAATGCTGTACCATTCTTGTGTCCTCACACTGAATAGAACAGACCCCCAATAGTGGGCCAGGGGAACACAACCCTACAAGTCAGAATGTCAGAGGTACCATCTCAGTGGCTGGCATAGAAACCCAGGATTGTACAAACAACCTCTCTATCTCTCTCTCTCTCTCTCTCTCTCTCTCTCTCTCTCTCTCTCTCTCTCTCTCTCTCTCTCTCTCTCTCTCTCTCTCTCTCTCTCTCTCTCTCTCTCTCTCTCTCTCTCTCTCTCTCTCTCTCTCTCTCTCTCTCATAACAGACAAGCACTCTGGACGTGAACAACAGGATTAAGTAGAGAGAGAAATGGGTAGGTAGGTAGAGAGAGAGAGACATTATCTGTCTGTGAGCACAACACCCTCTAGTCTCTTTCTACCCCTCTCTCTCTAACTCATATCGTTTGCACATTCAGCTTGCAATTTTTTCTTAACTTCTTTGGAAAATACTGTAGCCAACAGATAAAATACTGTAGCAAACAGATAAAATACTGTAGCCAACAGATAAAATACTGTAGCAAACAGATAAGAAATTAAATATCAGCATGCATGAGAAATGATGAAACAGGAAGATACCAAACTCAACAGCTTTTCAGACTAGTAACGAAACCTGAATGGGATCCAAAGTTCACCACGTATTGCCACTCTACTACAAAACCCACATTCACAAGACAGAAATCTTATCAAGATATATAATCTAATATATATATATATAATTTCTTCACAATCTAAAATAATCCAACTATTGCAGTTTGCAGAACAACTGAGAAGCAAAAGAGGCCAAAAGCCCAAGTTTGGTAGACTGCTCCTTTATTACCAGCCGCTGTTAGTTAAAGGACACCTGAGACATAAGACAAGAGACACATGTCCCGTTACAAACCACTTGTTACACAGCAAGCTTCTCCACACAAACACACACACACACACACACATGCCATGCAATCAGTTCTTAGGTTTACCTTTCATAGCTGAGATCACAAAATACATCCTTAAAGTCCTGGGTCCATGGAATTATAATAGCACAGTTGCCCTATTCAAAGCTCTCTCCTGTCTCTCTCGTTCCCTCTCTCTCCTGTCTCTCTCGTTCCCTCTCTCTGTCTCTCTAGTTCCCTCTCTCCTGTCTCTCTCGTTCCCTCTCTCTGTGTCTCTCTCGTTCCCTCTCTCTCTGTCTCTCTGGTTCCCTCTCTCCTGTCTCTTGCGGTATCAGCAGCAGCTGCCTGCTTCACACAGATCTGTCTCTGCACTCGCTGACCACATGAGAGAATCCATGTGATGTGACGTCGGCTCAAAGCTCCGCCCCCAAACATCGGAACCTTTGCTCTCAGTGGCAGGGCAGCCGGCCAATAGGGTGTGAGGGAAGGGAAGGGGGTGTGGTCTGTTAGTGACAGCTCTGGTAGAGACGCCTGGCTCTGTTTGGCTGTCTCTTTATACACTCTGTCTCTGTCTCTCTGCTCTGTCTCTCTGTCTCTCTGTCTCTGTGTCTCTGTGTCTCTGTGTCTCTGTCTCTCTGTCTCTGTCTGTCTCTCTCTCTGTCTCTCTCTCTGTCTGTCTCTGTCTGTCTGTCTCTGTCTCTCTGTCTCTGTCTCTCTGTCTCTCTGTCTCTGTCTCTGTATCTATCCCCCCTCACAATTTCAATTCAATTCAATTTAAGGGCTTAATTGTCATGAGAAACATGTGTTAACATTGCCAAAGCAAGTGAAATAGATAATATACAAAAGTTAAATAAACAATGATAATTAACATTAGTCATTATGCTCACAGAAGTTCCAAAAGAATAAAGGCATTACAAATATCATATTATATGTATATACAGTGCCTTGCGAAAGTATTCAGCCCCCTTGAACTTTGCGACCTTTTGCCACATTTCAGGCTTCAAACATAAAGATATAAAACTGTATTTTTTGTGAAGAATCAACAACAAGTGGGACACAATCATGAAGTGGAACGACATTTATTGGATATTTCAAACTTTTTTAACAAATCAAAAACTGAAAAATTGGGCGTGTTCAAGTTCAAGGGGGCCGAATACTTTCGCAAGGCACTGTATATACAGGGTTGTAACGATGTGCAAATAGTTAAAGTATACAAGGGAAAATAAATAAACATAAATATGGGTTGTATTTACAATGGTGTTTGTTCTTCACTGGTTGCCCTTTTCTTGTGGCAACAGGTCACAAATCTTGATGCTGTGATGTCACACTGTGGTATTTCACCCAGTAGATATGGGAGTTTATCAAAATTGGATTTGTTTTCAAATTCTTTGTGGATCTGTGTAATCTGAGGGAAATATGTGTCTCTAATATGGTCATAGATCTCTCCCTCTCTCCACCACCTTCTCTCTTTGTCATTGTCAGGAGCTGGCTGGCTGGAGACAGGCTGTTGTCACTCGTCTTATATGCTGTTACTTTCTAAAAGGGGTGTCACAGAGGTGTTAGGTGGCACAAGGACCTTTCCTGATAGGCTCTGCCTCCTCCCAGTGCACCATGACGAGGACAGGAAACTAACATGACCGAGAGAGAAAGAGAATGAAGATGGCAAGAGTGTCAGAGAAGGAGAGAGAGAGAGAAAGAGGTCGTAGTCTAATCATCCAGCCTACTGTTCCTACTGTCCTCTCCTTCCTCATCTACTCCCAGCCTCTACAGACTCCAGCCTACTGTTCCTACTGTCCTCTAGTTCCTCATCCACTCCCAGCCTCTACAGACTCCAGCCTACTGTTCCTACTGTCCTCTCCTTCCACCTCTAAACCAGGTGAGTCTCTACCCCCCAGACTGTTCCTACTGTCCTCTCCTTCCTCATCCACTCCCAGCCTCTACAGACTCCAGCCTACTGTTCCTACTGTCCTCTCCTTCCACCTCTAAACCAGGTGAGCCTCTACCCCCAGACTGTTCCTACTGTCCTCTCCTTCCTCATCCACTCAAAGCCTCTACAGACTCCAGCCTACTGTTCCTACTGTCCTCTCCTTCCACCTCTAAACCAGGTGAGCCTCTATCCCCCAGACTGTTCCTACTGTCCTCTCCTTCCTCATCCACTCAAAGCCTCTACAGACTCCAGCCTACTGTTCCTACTGTCCTCTCTTTCCACCTCTAAACCAGGTGAGCCTCTACCCCCCAGACTGTTCCTACTGTCCTCTCCTTCCACCTCTAAACCAGGTGAGCCTCTACCCCCCAGACTGTTCCTACTGTCCTCTCCTTCCACCTCTAAACCAGGTGAGTCTCTACCCCCAGACTGTTCCTACTGTCCTCTCCTTCCACCTCTAAACCAGGTGAGCCTCTACCCCCAGACTGTTCCTACTGTCCTCTCCTTCCACCTCTAAACCAGGTGAGTCTCTACCCCCCAGACTGTTCCTACTGTCCTCTCCTTCCTCCTCCACTCCCAGCCTCTACAGACTCCAGCCTACTGTTCCTACTGTCCTCTCCTTCCTCATCCACTCCCAGCCTCTACAGACTCCAGCCTACTGTTCCTACTGTCCTCTCCTTCCACCTCTAAACCAGGTGAGTCTCTACCCCCCAGACTGTTCCTACTGTCCTCTCCTTCCACCTCTAAACCAGGTGAGCCTCTACCCCCCAGACTGTTCCTACTGTCCTCTCCTTCCACCTCTAAACCAGGTGAGCCTCTACCCCCCAGACTGTTCCTACTGTCCTCTCCTTCCTCATCTACTCCCAGCCTCTACAGACTCCAGCCAACTGTTCCTACTGTCCTCTCCTTCCTCATCTACTCCCAGCCTCTACAGACTCCAGCCTACTGTTCCTACTGTCCTCTCGTTCCTCATCCACTCCCAGCCTCTACAGACTCTAGCCTACTGTTCCTACTGTCCTCTCGTTCCTCATCCACTCCCAGCCTCTACAGACTCCAGCCTACTGTTCCTACTGTCCTCTCCTTCCACCTCTAAACCAGGTGAGTCTCTACCCCCAGACTGTTCCTACTGTCCTCTCCTTCCACCTCTAAACCAGGTGAGTCTCTACCCCCAGACTGTTCCTACTGTCCTCTTCTTCCTCATCCACTCAAAGCCTCTACAGACTCCAGCCTACTGTTCCTACTGTCCTCTCTTTCCACCTCTAAACCAGGTGAGTCTCTACCCCCATACTGTTCCTACTGTCCTCTCTTTCCACCTCTAAACCAGGTGAGCCTCTACCCCCAGACTGTTCCTACTGTCCTCTCCTTCCACCTCTAAACCAGGTGAGTCTCTACCCCCCAGACTGTTCCTACTGTCCTCTCCTTCCTCCTCCACTCAAAGCCTCTACAGACTCCAGCCTACTGTTCCTACTGTCCTCTCCTTCCACCTCTAAACCAGGTGAGCCTCTACCCCCAGACTGTTCCTACTGTCCTCTCCTTCCTCATCCACTCAAAGCCTCTACAGACTCCAGCCTACTGTTCCTACTGTCCTCTCTTTCCACCTCTAAACCAGGTGAGCCTCTACCCCCAGACTGTTCCTACTGTCCTCTCCTTCCACCTCTAAACCAGGTGAGCCTCTACCCCCAGACTGTTCCTACTGTCCTCTCCTTCCACCTCTAAACCAGGTGAGTCTCTACCCCCAGACTGTTCCTACTGTCCTCTCCTTCCACCTCTAAACCAGGTGAGCCTCTACCCCCAGACTGTTCCTACTGTCCTCTCCTTCCACCTCTAAACCAGGTGAGTCTCTACCCCCAGACTGTTCCTACTGTCCTCTCCTTCCTCCTCCACTCCCAGCCTCTACAGACTCCAGCCTACTGTTCCTACTGTCCTCTCCTTCCTCATCCACTCCCAGCCTCTACAGACTCCAGCCTACTGTTCCTACTGTCCTCTCCTTCCACCTCTAAACCAGGTGAGTCTCTACCCCCAGACTGTTCCTACTGTCCTCTCCTTCCACCTCTAAACCAGGTGAGCCTCTCTACCCCCAGACTGTTCCTACTGTCCTCTCCTTCCACCTCTAAACCAGGTGAGCCTCTACCCCCAGACTGTTCCTACTGTCCTCTCCTTCCTCATCTACCTCCCAGCCTCTACAGACCCAGCCAACTGTTCCTACTGTCCTCTCCTTCCTCATCTACTAAACCCAGCCTCTACAGACTCCAGCCTACTGTTCCTACTGTCCTCTCGTTCCTCATCCACTCCCAGCCTCTACAGACTCTAGCCTACTGTTCCTACTGTCCTCTCGTTCCTCATCCACTCCCAGCCTCTACAGACTCCAGCCTACTGTTCCTACTGTCCTCTCCTTCCACCTCTAAACCAGGTGAGTCTCTACCCCCAGACTGTTCCTACTGTCCTCTCCTTCCACCTCTAAACCAGGTGAGTCTCTACCCCCCAGACTGTTCCTACTGTCCTCTTCTTCCTCATCCACTCAAAGCCTCTACAGACTCCAGCCTACTGTTCCTACTGTCCTCTCTTTCCACCTCTAAACCAGGTGAGTCTCTACCCCCATACTGTTCCTACTGTCCTCTCTTTCCACCTCTAAACCAGGTGAGCCTCTACCCCCCAGACTGTTCCTACTGTCCTCTCCTTCCACCTCTAAACCAGGTGAGCCTCTACCCCCAGACTGTTCCTATTGTCCTCTCCTTCCACCTCTAAACCAGGTGAGCCTCTACCCCCATACTGTTCCTACTGTCCTCTCCTTCCACCTCTAAACCAGGTGAGCCTCTACCCCCAGACTGTTCCTACTGTCCTCTCCTTCCACCTCTAAACCAGGTGAGCCTCTACCCCCATACTGTTCCTATTGTCCTCTCCTTCCACCTCTAAACCAGGTGAGCCTCTACCCCCCAGACTGTTCCTATTGTCCTCTCCTTCCACCTCTAAACCAGGTGAGTCTCTAACCCCATACAGTTCCTACTGTCCTCTCCTTCCACCTCTAAACCAGGTGAGTCTCTACCCCCCATACTGTTCCTACTGTCCTCTCCTTCCACCTCTAAACCAGGTGAGCCTCTACCCCCATACTGTTCCTACTGTCCTCTCCTTCCACCTCTAAACCAGGTGAGCCTCTACCCCCATACTGTTCCTACTGTCCTCTCCTTCCACCTCTAAACCAGGTGAGCCTCTACCCCCATACTGTTCCTACTGTCCTCTCCTTCCACCTCTAAACCAGGTGAGCCTCTACCCCCATACTGTTCCTACTGTCCTCTCCTTCCACCTCTAAACCAGGTGAGCCTCTCTACCCCCATACTGTTCCTACTGTCCTCTCCTTCCACCTCTAAACCAGGTGAGCCTCTACCCCCAGACTGTTCCTACTGTCCTCTCCTTCCACCTCTAAACCAGGTGAGCCTCTACCCCCATACTGTTCCTACTGTCCTCTCCTTCCACCTCTAAACCAGGTGAGTCTCTACCCCCATACTGTTCCTACTGTCCTCTCCTTCCACCTCTAAACCAGGTGAGTCTCTACCCCCAGACTGTTCCTACTGTCCTCTCCTTCCACCTCTAAACCAGGTGAGTCTCTACCCCCAGACTGTTCCTACTGTCCTCTCCTTCCACCTCTAAACCAGGTGAGTCTCTACCCCCAGACTGTTCCTACTGTCCTCTCCTTCCACCTCTAAACCAGGTGAGTCTCTACCCCCAGACTGTTCCTACTGTCCTCTCCTTCCACCTCTAAACCAGGTGAGTCTCTACCCCCAGACTGTTCCTACTGTCCTCTCCTTCCACCTCTAAACCAGGTGAGTCTCTACCCCCAGACTGTTCCTATTGTCCTCTCCTTCCACCTCTAAACCAGGTGAGTCTCTACCCCCATACTGTTCCTACTGTCCTCTCCTTCCACCTCTAAACCAGGTGAGTCTCTACCCCCATACTGTTCCTACTGTCCTCTCCTTCCACCTCTAAACCAGGTGAGTCTCTACCCCCCATACTGTTCCTACTGTCCTCTCCTTCCACCTCTAAACCAGGTGAGCCTCTACCCCCATACTGTTCCTACTGTCCTCTCCTTCCACCTCTAAACCAGGTGAGTCTCTACCCCCAGACTGTTCCTACTGTCCTCTCCTTCCACCTCTAAACCAGGTGAGCCTCTACCCCCCAGACTGTTCCTATTGTCCTCTCCTTCCACCTCTAAACCAGGTGAGTCTCTAACCCCATACAGTTCCTACTGTCCTCTCCTTCCACCTCTAAACCAGGTGAGTCTCTACCCCCATACTGTTCCTACTGTCCTCTCCTTCCACCTCTAAACCAGGTGAGTCTCTACCCCCATACTGTTCCTACTGTCCTCTCCTTTCACCTCTGAATCAGGTGAGTCTCTACCCCCATACTGTTCCTACTGTCTTCTCCTTTCACCTCTGAATCAGGTGAGTCTCTACCCCCATACTGTTCCTACTGTCCTCTCCTTCCACCTCTAAACCAGGTGAGTCTCTACCCCCATACTGTTCCTACTGTCCTCTCCTTCCACCTCTGAATCAGGTGAGTCTCTACCCCCATACTGTTCCTACTGTCCTCTCCTTTCACCTCTGAATCAGGTGAGTCTCTACCCCCATACTGTTCCTACTGTCCTCTCCTTCCACCTCTAAACCAGGTGAGCCTCTACCCCCCATACTGTTCCTACTGTCCTCTCCTTCCACCTCTAAACCAGGTGAGTCTCTACCCCCCATACTGTTCCTACTGTCCTCTCCTTCCACCTCTAAACCAGGTGAGCCTCTACCCCCATACTGTTCCTACTGTCCTCTCCTTTCACCTCTGAATCAGGTGAGCCACACAGAGCCTCTACTGTGTTTACTTACGTTTATCCTCCACTACAAGCACACACACACACACACACACACACACACACACACACACACACACACACACACACACACACACACACACACACACACACACACACACACACACACACACACACACGGGGCACACACACACACGGGCACACACACACACACACACACACACACACACAGGGGCACACACACACACGGGCACACACATAGACACACACACAGGGGCACACACACAGGCACACACATGGGCCAACGACTGACTGTCTCTACAACAACATAGACTGACCCTTGGACTCACAGGAAGAATGCGTCTGCTGTTTGATTCAGTTGATGATGTGACTCTCGTAACATTGAGTAA
This sequence comes from Oncorhynchus tshawytscha, assembly GCF_018296145.1. Classification (NCBI taxonomy): domain Eukaryota; kingdom Metazoa; phylum Chordata; class Actinopteri; order Salmoniformes; family Salmonidae; genus Oncorhynchus; species Oncorhynchus tshawytscha. The sequence goes on from NW_024609482.1 coordinate 154,980, forward strand.
TGTTTGATTCAGTTGATGATG
>NW_024609482.1:160000-188094 GCF_018296145.1 Oncorhynchus tshawytscha
TGAGTGTTGTTTAAGACACGGGTGGACTGAGTGTTGTTTAAGACATGGGTGGACTGAATGTTGTTTAAGACACGGGTGGACTGAGTGTTGTTTAAGACATGGGTGGACTGAGTGTTGTTTAAAACACGGGTGGACTGAATGTTGTTTAAGACATGGGTGGACTGAATGTTGTTTAATTAAGACATGGGTGGACTGAATGTTGTTTAATTAAGACACGGGTGGACTGAATGTTGTTTAAGACATGGGTGGACTGAGTGTTGTTTAAGACACGGGTGGACTGAATGTTGTTTAAGACATGGGTGGACTGGGTGTTGTTTAAGACATGGGTGGACTGAATGTTGTTTAAGACATGAGTAGACTGAATGTGTTGTTTAAGACATGGGTGGACTGAATGTTGTTTAATTAAGACATGGGTGGACTGAATGTTGTTTAATTAAGACATGGGTGGCCTGAATGTTGTTTAATTAAGACATGGGTGGACTGAGTGTTGTTTAAGACACGGGTGGACTGGGTGTTGTTTAAGACACGGGTGGACTGGGTGTTGTTTAAGACACGGGTGGACTGGGTGTTGTTTAAGACATGGGTGGACTGAGTGTTGTTTAAGACACGGGTGGACTGAGTGTTGTTTAAGACACGGGTGGACTGAATGTTGTTTAAGACACGGGTGGACTGAGTGTTGTTTAAGACACGGGTGGACTGAATGTTGTTTAAGACACGGGTGGACTGAGTGTTGTTTAAGACACGGGTGAACTGGGTGTTGTTTAAGACACGGGTGGACTGCCACAGCAGGCCATAGATCCAAGCAACCAATGACCTTTTCACAGACAGGTCTCTGTGTGATGTCTACTCAGCTATGTCTCACTTTCTGAATGACTCCCCAAGGAGACCCACTGTCATAGGCTATTAATACAACACTAATCATGAGCAGGGAGGAGATATTAGGTAACAAGGCAGGATATACAGTAGCCAGAGCAGTGTTGTGGGAGGACCGCTGACATGTCAATAAGTTCTATCAAATCTGACAGATGGAAAAATGAAGAAGACATGGGTGAAGAGGGCTGGGTAGAGAGGGAGAGGAGGGCTGGGTAAAGAGAGAGAGGAGGGCTGGGTAGAGAGGGAGAGGAGGGCTGGGTAGAGAGGGGGAGGAGGTCTGGGTAGAGACAGAGAGGACGGCTGGGTAGAGACAGAGAGGAGGGCTGGGTAGAGAGGGAGAGAAGGGCTGGGTCGAGACAGAGAGGAGGGCTGGGTAGAGAGGGAGAGGAGGGCTGGGTAGAAAGAGAGAGGAAGGCTGGGTAGAGACAGAGAGGAGGGCTGGGTAGAGAGGGAGAGGAGGGCTGGGTAGAGAGGGAGAGGAGGGCTGGGTCGAGACAGAGAGGAGGGCTGGGTAGAGAGAGAGAGGAGGGCTGGATAGAGACAGAGAGGAGGGCTGGGTAGAGAGGGAGAGGAGGACTGGGTCGAGAGGGAGAGGAGGAAGGGGTAGAGAGAGAGAGGAGGGCTGGGTAGAGAGGGAGAGGAGGGCTGGGTAGAGAGAGAGAGGAGGGCTGGGTAGAGACAGAGAGGAGGGCTGGGTAGAGACAGAGAGGAGGGCTGGGTAGAGAGGGAGAGGAGGGCTGGGTAGAGAGGGAGAGGAGGGCTGGGTAGAGATGGAGAGGAGGGCTGGGTAGAGAGGGAGAGGAGGGCTGGGTAGAGAGGGAGAGGAGGGCTGGGTAGAGAGGGAGAGGAGGGCTGGGTAGCGAGAGAGAGGAGGGCTGGGTAGAGACAGAGAGGAGGGCTGGATAGAGACAGAGAGGAGGGCTGGGTAGAGAGGGAGAGGAGGGCTGGGTAGAGAGGGAGAGGAGGGCTGGGTAGAGATGGAGAGGAGGGCTGGGTAGAGAGGGAGAGGAGGGCTGGGTAGAGAGGGAGAGGAGGGCTGGGTAGAGAGGGAGAGGAGGGCTGGGTAGAGAGGGAGAGGAGGGCTGGGTAGCGAGAGAGAGGAGGGCTGGGTAGAGAGTGAGAGGAGGGCTGGGTAGAGAGGGAGAGGAGGGCTGGGTAGAGGGGAGGGGAGGGCTGGGTAGAGAGGGAGAGGGAGAGGAGGGCTGGGTAGATAGGGAGAGGAGGGCTGGGTAGAGAGGGAGAGGGAGAGGAGGGCTGGGTAGAGAGGGAGAGGGAGAGAGGGGCTGGGTAGATAGGGAGAGGAGGACTGGGTAGAGAGAGAGAGAGGAGGGCTGGGTAGAGAGGGAGAGGAGGGCTGGGTCGAGAGGGATAGAAGGAAGGGGTAGAGAGAGAGGAGGGCTGGGTAGAGAGGGAGAGGAGGGCTGGGTAGAGAGGGATAGGAGGAAGGGGTAGAGAGAGAGGAGGGCTGGGTAGAGAGGGATAGGAGGAAGGGGTAGAGAGAGAGAGAGGAGGGCTGGGTAGAGAGAGAGAGGAGGGCTGGGTAGAGACAGAGAGGAGGGCTGGGTAGAGAGGGAGAGGAGGGCTGGGTAGAGAGGGATGGGAGGGCTGGGTAGAGAGGGGGAGGAGGAGGACTGGGTAGAGAGGGAGAGGAGGACTGGGTAGAGAGGGAGAGGAGGGCTGGGTAGAGAGGGGGAGGAGGGCTGGGTTGAGAGGGAGAGGAGGACTGGGTAGAGAGGGAGAGGAGGGCTGGGTTGAGAGGGAGAGGGGGCTGGGTCGGGACAGAGAGGAGGGCTGGGTAGAGAGGGAGAGGAGGGCTGGGTCGAGACAGAGAGGAGGGCTGGGTCCAGACAGAGAGGAGGGCTGGGTAGAGAGGGAGAGGAGGGCTGGGTAGAGAGGGAGAGGACGGCTGGGTAGAGAAGGAGAGGAGGGCTGGGTCGAGACAGAGAGGAGGGCTGGGTCGAGAGGGAGAGAAGGGCTGGGTCGAGACAGAGATGAGGGCTGGGTAGAGAGGATTGCAGCTGCCCCTCCTAGTCTCCTAGCCCTCTCACAGACAAGCTGTGCTGTATGGGCCCCAGCCAACCTCAGTGGGGATATGCTACTGTGAACTACAGCCATCTGAACCCTAATTATCTGGCAACATGCCCAACTGGCAGCCTGCCGCTCATAAATTATTATTTGGCAATGCATACCTCTCTGACCCAATCTGGCAACCCATACCTCTCCCAGCCAAATCTGGCAACCCATACCTCTCCCTCCCCGATCTGACATACCTCCCCCTCCCCAATCTGACATACCTCTTCCTCCCCAATCTGACATACCTCTTCCATACCCAATCTGGCAACCCATACCTCTCCCTCCCCAATCTGACATACCTCTTCCATTCCCAATCTGGCAACCCATACCTCTCCCTCCCCAATCTGACATACCTCATCCTCCCCAATCTGACATACGTCTTCCTCCCCAATCTGGCAACCCATACCTCTCCCTCCCCAATCTGACATACCTCCCCCTCCCCAATCTGACATACCTCTTCCTCCCCAATCTGACATACCTCTTCCATACCCAATCTGGCAACCCATACCTCTCCCTCCCCAATCTGACATACCTCTTCCATACCCAATCTGGCAACCCATACCTCTCCCTCCCCAATCTGACATACCTCATCCTCCCCAATCTGACATACCTCTTCCTCCCCAATCTGGCAACCCATACCTCTCCCTCCCCAATTTGACATACCTCTTCCATAACCAATCTGGAAACCCATACCTCTCCCTCCCCAATCTGACATACCTCTTCCTCCCCAATCTGACATACCTCTCCCTCCCCAATCTGACATACCTCATCCTCCCCAATCTGACAGACCTCTTCCTCCCCAATCTGACATACCTCTTCCTCCCCAATCTGACATACCTCTCCCTTCCCAATCTGACATACCTCTTCCTCCCCAATCTGACATACCTCTCCCTCCCCAATCTGACATACCTCTTCCTCCCCAATCTGACATACCTCTTCACTCCCCAATCTGACATACCTCTTCCTCCCCAATCTGACAGACCTCTTCCTCCCCAATCTGACATACCTCTTCCTCCCCAATCTGACATACCTCTTCCTCCCCAATCTGACATACCTCTTCCTCCCCAATCTGACATACCTCTCCCTCCCCAATCTGACATACCTCTTCCTCCCCAATCTGACATACCTCTCCCTCCCCAATCTGACATACCTCTTCCTCCCCAATCTGACATACCTCTCCCTCCCCAATCTGACATACCTCTTCCTCCCCAATCTGACATACCTCTTCCTCCCCCTAACAAGTGAACAGGAAGTCCTTATGGACATGTGAATAATAGGTCAGGTCCCTCTCTCGCTCTCTTCTCTCTCTCTGGTAGTGTCCAACGTGGCACCCTATTTCATATACAGCAGGGTAGCCCAGTGGTTAGAGTGTTGGACTAGTAACCAGCAGGTAGCCTAGTGGTTAGAGGGGTGGACTAGTAACCAGCAGGTAGCCTAGTGGTTAGAGCGTTGGACTAGTAACCAGCAGGTAGCCTAGTGGTTAAAGTGTTGGGCCAGTAACCAGCAGGTAGCCTAGTGGTTAGAGCGGTGGACTAGTAACCAGCAGGTAGCCTAGTGGATAGAGCATTGGACTAGTAACCAGCAGGTGGACTAGTGGTTAGAGTGTTGGGCCAGTAACCAGCAGGTAGCCTAGTGGTTAGAGTGTTGGGTCAGTAACCAGCAGGTAGACTAGTGGTTAGAGTGTTGGGTCAGTAACCAGCAGGTAGACTAGTGGTTAGAGTGTTAGGTCAGTAACCAGCAGGTAGACTAGTGGTTAGAGTGTTGGACTAGTAACCAAAAGGTAGCCTAGTGGTTAGAGCGGTGGACTAGTAACCAGCAGGTAGCCTAGTGGTTAGAGTGTTGAACTAGTAACCAAAAGGTAGCCTAGTGGTTAGAGCGGTGGACTAGTAACCAAAAGGTTGCGAGTTCAAATCCCCGAGCTGGCAAGGTACAAATCTGTCGTTCTGCCCCTGAACAGGCAGTTAACCCACTGTTCCTAGGCCGTCATTGAAAATAAGAATTTGTTCTTAACTGACTTGCCTAGATAAATAAAAGGACAGATGACTATAACTTTACCTCTACTGGGTTATATAGGAGGACAGATCACTATAACTTTACCTCTACTGGGTTATATAGGAGGACAGATCACTTTACCTCTACTGGGTTATATAGGAGGACAGATCACTATAACTTTACCTCTACTGGGTTATATAGGAGGACAGATCACTATAACTTTACCTCTACTGGGTTATAGAGGAGGACAGATCACTATAACTTTACCTCTACTGGGTTATATAGGAGGACAGATCACTATAACTTTACCTCTACTGGGTTTAATGAGGAGGACAGATCACTATAACTTTACCTCTACTGGGTTATATAGGACGACAGATCACTTTACCTTTACCTCTACTGGGTTATATAGGAGGACAGATCACTTTACCTCTACTGGGTTATATAGGAAGACAGATCACTTTACCTTTACCTCTACTGGGTTATAGAGGAGGACAGATCACTATAACTTTACCTCTACTGGGTTATATAGGAGGATTGGTCACTATAACTTTACCTCTACTGGGTTATAGAGGAGGACAGATCACTATAACTTTACTGGGTTATATAGGAGGACAGATCACTATAACTTTACCTCTACTGGGTTATATAGGAGGACAGATCACTATAACTTTACCTCTACTGGGTTATAGAGGAGGACAGATCACTATACCTTTACCTCTACTGGGTTATAGAGGAGGACAGATCACTATAACTTTACCTCTACTGGGTTATATAGGAGGACAGATCACTATAACTTTACCTCTACTGGGTTTAATGAGGAGGACAGATCACTATAACTTTACCTCTTCTGGGTTATAGAGGAGGACAGATCACTTTACCTTTACCTCTACTGGGTTATATAGGAGGATTGGTCACTATAACTTTACCTCTACTGGGTTATAGAGGAGGACAGATCACTATAACTTTACTGGGTTATAGAGGAGGACAGATCACTATAACTTTACCTCTACTGGGGTATATAGGAGGATTGGTCACTATACCTTTACCTCTACTGGGTTATAGAGGAGGACAGATCACTATAACTTTACTGGGTTATATAGGAGGACAGATCACTATAACTTTACCTCTACTGGGTTATATAGGAGGACAGATCACTTGATCTCTACTGGGTTATAGAGGAGGACAGATCACTATACCTTTACCTCTATTGGGTTATATAGGAGGACAGATCACTATAACTTTACCTCTACTGGGTTATATAGGAGGACAGATCACTATAACTTTACCTCTACTGGGTTATAGAGGAGGACAGATAATTTTACCTCTACTGGGTTATATAGGAGGACAGATCACTTTACCTCTACTGGGTTATATAGGAGGACAGATCACTATAACTTTACCTCTACTGGGTTATAGAGTAGGACAGATCACTATAACTTTACCTCTACTAGGTTATATAGGAGGACAGATCACTGTAACTTTACCTCTACTGGGTTATATAGGAGGACAGATCACTTTACCTCTACTGGGTTATATAGGAGGACAGATCACTATAACTTTACCTCTACTGGGTTATATAGGAGGACAGATCACTATAACTTTACCTCTACTGGGTTATAGAGGAGGACAGATCACTATAACTTTACCTCTACTGGGTTATATAGGAGGACAGATCACTATAACTTTACCTCTACTGGGTTTAATGAGGAGGACAGATCACTATAACTTTACCTCTACTGGGTTATATAGGACGACAGATCACTTTACCTTTACCTCTACTGGGTTATATAGGAGGACAGATCACTTTACCTCTACTGGGTTATATAGGAAGACAGATCACTTTACCTTTACCTCTACTGGGTTATATAGGAGGACAGATCACTATAACTTTACCTCTACTGGGTTATAGAGGAGGACAGATCACTATACCTTTACCTCTACTGGGTTATAGAGGAGGACAGATCACTATAACTTTACCTCTACTGGGTTATATAGGAGGACAGATCACTATAACTTTACCTCTACTGGGTTATATGAGGAGGACAGATCACTATAACTTTACCTCTACTGGGTTATAGAGGAGGACAGATCACTATACCTTTACCTCTACTGGGTTATAGAGGAGGACAGATCACTATAACTTTACCTCTACTGGGTTATATAGGAGGACAGATCACTATAACTTTACCTCTACTGGGTTTAATGAGGAGGACAGATCACTATAACTTTACCTCTACTGGGTTATATAGGAGGACAGATCACTTTACCTTTACCTCTACTGGGTTATATAGGAGGATTGGTCACTATAACTTTACCTCTACTGGGTTATAGAGGAGGACAGATCACTATAACTTCTACTGGGTTATAGAGGAGGACAGATCACTATAACTTTACCTCTACTGGGGTATATAGGAGGACAGATCACTATACCTTTACCTCTACTGGGTTATAGAGGAGGACAGATCACTATAACTTTTTACTGGGTTATATAGGAGGACAGATCACTATAACTTTACCTCTACTGGGTTATATAGGAGGACAGATCATTTTGATCTCTACTGGGTTATAGAGGAGGACAGATCACTTACCTTTCTCTACTGGGTTATATAGGAGGACAGATCACTATAACTTTACCTCTACTGGGTTATATAGGAGGACAGATCACTATAACTTTACCTCTACTGGGTTATAGAGGAGGACAGATACTGTAATAACTTTACCTCTACTGGGTTATATAGGAGGACAGATCACTTTACCTCTACTGGGTTATATAGGAGGACAGATCACTATAACTTTACCTCTACTGGGTTATAGAGTAGGACAGATCACTATAACTTTACCTCTACTAGGTTATATAGGAGGACAGATCACTGTAACTTTACCTCTACTGGGTTATAGAGGAGGACAGATCACTATAACTTTACCTCTACTGGATTATATAGGAGGACAGATCACTATAACATTACCTCTACTGGGTTATATAGGAGGACAGATCACTATCACTTTACCTCTACTGGGTTATATAGGAGGACAGATCACTATAACATTACCTCTACTGGGTTATATAGGAGGACAGATCACTATAACTTTACCTCTACTGGGTTATAGAGGAGGACAGATCACTTTACCTCTACTGGGTTATATAGGAGGACAGATCACTATAACATTACCTCTACTGGGTTATATAGGAGGACAGATCACTATCACTTTACTGGGTTATATAGGAGGACAGATCACTATAACTTTACCTCTACTGGGTTATAGAGTAGGACAGATCACTATAACTTTACCTCTACTGGGTTATATAGGAGGACAGATCACTATGACTTTACCTCTACTAGGTTATATAGGAGGACAGATCACTATAACTTTACCTCTACTGGGTTATAGAGGAGGACAGATCACTATAACTTTACCTCTACTGGGTTATAGAGGAGGACAGATCACTATAACTTTACCTCTACTGGGTTATATAGGAGGACAGATCACTATAACTTTACCTCTACTGGGTTATAGAGGAGGACAGATCACTATAACTTTACCTCTACTGGGTTATATAGGAGGACAGATCACTATAACTTTACCTCTACTGGGTTATAGAGGAGGACAGATCACTATAACTTTACCTCTACTGGGTTATATAGGAGGACAGATCACTATAACTTTACCTCTACTGGGTTATAGAGGAGGACAGATCACTATAACTTTACCTCTACTGGGTTATATAGGAGGACAGATCACTATAACTTTACCTCTACTGGGTTATATAGGAGGACAGATCACTATAACTTTACCTCTACTGGGTTATATAGGAGGACAGATCACTTTACCTCTACTGGGTTATATAGGAGGACAGATCACTATAACTTCACCTCTACTGGGTTATAGAGGAGGACAGATCACTATAACTTTACCTCTACTGGGTTATAGAGGAGGACAGATCACTTTACCTCTACTGGGTTATAGAGGAGGACAGATCACTATAACTTTACCTCTACTGGGTTATATAGGAGGACAGATCACTTTATCTCTCCTGGGTTATATAGGAGGACAGATCACTTTACCTCTACTGGGTTATAGAGGAGGACAGATCACTATAACTTTATCTCTCCTGGGTTATATAGGAGGACAGATCACTATAACTTTACCTCTACTGGGTTATAGAGGAGGACAGATCACTATAACTTTACCTCTACTGGGTTATATAGGAGGACAGATCACTTTATCTCTCCTGGGTTATATAGGAGGACAGATCACTATAACTTTATCTCTACTGGGTTATATAGGAGGACAGATCACTATAACTTTACCTCTACTGAGTTATAGAGGAGGACAGATCACTATAACATTACCTCTTCTGGGTTATAGAGGAGGACAGATCACTATAATTTTATCTCTACTGGGTTATAGAGGAGGACAGATCACTTTACCTCTACTGGGTTATAGAGGAGGACAGATCACTATAACTTTACCTCTACTGGGTTATAGAGGAGGACAGATCACTATAACTTTACCTCTACTGGGTTATATAGGACGACAGATCACTATACCTCTCCTGGGTTATATAGGAGGACAGATCACTATAATTTTATCTCTACTGGGTTATAGAGGAGGACAGATCACTTTACCTCTACTGGGTTATATAGGAGGACAGATCACTATAACTTCACCTCTACTGGGTTATAGAGGAGGACAGATCACTATAACTTTACCTCTACTGGGTTATAGAGGAGGACAGATCACTTTACCTCTACTGGGTTATAGAGGAGGACAGATCACTATAACTTTACCTCTACTGGGTTATATAGGAGGACAGATCACTTTATCTCTCCTGGGTTATATAGGAGGACAGATCACTTTACCTCTACTGGGTTATAGAGGAGGACAGATCACTATAACTTTATCTCTCCTGGGTTATATAGGAGGACAGATCACTATAACTTTACCTCTACTGGGTTATAGAGGAGGACAGATCACTATAACTTTACCTCTACTGAGTTATAGAGGAGGACAGATCACTATAACATTACCTCTTCTGGGTTATAGAGGAGGACAGATCACTATAATTTTATCTCTACTGGGTTATAGAGGAGGACATATCACTTTACCTCTACTGGGTTATAGAGGAGGACAGATCACTATAACTTTACCTCTACTGGGTTATAGAGGAGGACAGATCACTATAACTTTACCTCTACTGGGTTATAGAGGAGGACAGATCACTATAACTTTACCTCTACTGGGTTATAGAGGAGGACAGATCACTATAATTTTATCTCTACTGGGTTATAGAGGAGGACAGATCACTTTACCTCTACTGGGTTATAGAGGAGGACAGATCACTATAACTTTACCTCTACTGGGTTATAGAGGAGGACAGATCACTATAACTTTACCTCTACTGGGTTATAGAGGAGGACAGATCACTATAACATTACCTCTACTGGGTTATAGAGGAGGACAGATCACTATAACATTACCTCTACTGGGTTATAGAGGAGGACAGATCACTATAACATTACCTCTACTGGGTTATAGAGGAGCATAAATCACCATTAGTTAATAGACCAATAACAGAATAGTTTCAAACCTCTCTGCCAATAACAGCTAGTTTTCAGGTATACATATCCCTCCCATTAGGCTTGTCCAATCAGGCCCCTTAACTCAGACCAGTCCCAGACAGTCCTAGCAAAATTCTTGCTTGAGAAATTGCTCTTTGCTAAGAAGCTATTTTTTAAAGTTTTTTTATGGACCATTTTATTTGAAAACAATCACAGTGAGGTCCTTTAACTGTTACTCAGAAATTAATTGATATTAAGATTAAAATAAATGACTGTATTGGACCTTTAAAGTGTGTTTACTCAAGAAAACGCTGCTCGAATTTGAAAAAGCTTGTTGTGTACAATTACAAATTCACGTTTGCTCAAAACCACGACCATCATCATCATCATCATCATCGTCATATTTCCCAGCATGCCTCTTTAGCAGGTAGATTTTTCTGAATGATTTGTTTCAGTAACTGTGTTTATCCATGTACTTTGATTGGCTAGAATAAGATGAATCAACCAAACATAAATAAATAAACCTTTTTTTTCTTCTCTAAACGAATCCAATTGGTTATGTTGTTGGACTTACTTTACCTGCTACTGAGATGGCTGATCCCAATCGATATGATTTAGGTAGTCTTAACAATCAGTCTCCCTTAACCCTGGCAGCCTTTCTGAAAGCAGGATGCGGGTGGTTACACATTCAAATGGTTGGATGTCTTCACTCTGGCTGGATTCCAATAGGAATTACACATCCATTTTCAAGCCACCATAATATGACTTGCAGGCTTGATGTGGCCTGTATTTTAAAGATTACATATTCATTTAGGCACTCACGTGGTGAAGGCTACAATACTGAAAAACCATTGAATACAACAACCATGTCTCTGTCGCTAACAAATACAGTCATGGGGGGTACCTACAATTCACTTGAAAGCCAAGGCACTCTGGGAAATATGAAAATAGGTAAAGAATACATTATTAAGTTGAATTTTATTGTTCACTCAACTTTGAATTTTAGGTTTGAGTGAACATTACAAGTGAGTGAACATACAATTCAAACAGATTCTAGTGTGAATTCTAGAGTGCATTCCAGAGTGGATTATAGTGTGAATTCTAGACTACATTCTAGAGTGCATTATAGTGTGAATTCTATAGTGCATTCCAGTGGATTATAGTGTGAATTCTAGAGTGCATTCCAGAGTGGATTATAGTGTGAATTCTAGAGTGCATTCCAGAGTGAATTATAGTGTGAATTCTATAGTGCATTCCAGAGTGGATTATAGTGTGAATCCTAGAGTGCATTCCAGAGTGAATTATAGTGTGAATTCTATAGTGCATTCCAGAGTGGATTATAGTGTGAATTCTATAGTGCATTCCAGAGTGGATTATAGTGTGAATTCTATAGTGCATTCCAGAGTGAATTATAGTGTGAATTCTAGACTACATTCTAGAGTGCATTCCAGAGTGAATTATAGTGTGAATTCTATAGTGCATTCCAGAGTGAATTATAGTGTGAATTCTAGACTACATTCTAGAGTGCATTCCAGAGTCAATTATAGTGTGAATTCTATAGTGCATTCCAGAGTGAATTATAGTGTGAATTCTAGACTACATTCTAGAGTGCATTCCAGAGTCAATTATAGTGTGAATTATATAGTGCATTCCAGAGTGAATTATAGTGTGAATTCTATAGTGCATTCTAGAATTAATTATAGTGTGAATTCTAGAGCGCATTCTAGAGTGACTCTCGTTATTAACCAGGTCTGGTGGTCATTCATGACTACCAGACTTGTTCACTCCCATACGTATTTCATTATACTGTGGAGGGTTCTTATGCTAGCTAGCTATCACCATTAAAAAAACACATACAATCTGACCACCGCCAGGGAGAATGCACCTTCTGTTCAAGATGGGGGGGCATCTCGAAGCTATTCAACACATGCTATATCTAACACCATTATGCCTCGTCCTCCCCCCTCCCTTTCTCTCCTCTCCCCCTCCCTTTCTATTCCTCTCCCTCTCCCTCCCTTTCTCTCCTCTCTCCCTCCCCCTCCATTTCTCTCCTCTCTCCCTCCCTTTCTCTCCTCTCCCCCTCCCTTTCTCTCCTCTCCCTCTCCCTTTCTCTCCTCTCTCCCTCCCCCTCCATTTCTCTCCTCTCCCCCTCCCTTTCTCTCCTCTCCCTCTCCCTTTCTCTCCTCTCTCCCTCCCCTCCATTTCTCTCCTCTCTCCCTCCCTTTCTCTCCTCTCCCTCTCCCTTTCTCTCCTCTCTCCCTCCCCCTCCATTTCTCTCCTCTCTCCCTCCCCCTCCATTTCTCTCCTCTCTCCCTCCCTTTCTCTCCTCTCACCCTCCCTTTCTCTCCTCTCCCCCTCCATTTCTCTCCTCTCTCCTTCCCCCTCCATTTCTCTCCTCTCTCCCTCCCTTTCTCTCCTCTCACCCTCCCTTTCTCTCCTCTCTCCCTCCCTTTCTCTCCTCTCCCCCTCAATTTCTCTCCTCTCCTCTCCCTCTCCATTTCTCTCCTCTCCCCCTCAATTTCTCTCCTCTCCCCCTCCATTTCTCTCCTCTCTCCCTCCATTTCTCTCCTCTCTCCCTCCATTTCTCTCCTCTCTCCCTCTCTTTCTCTCCTCTCCCCCTCCATTTCTCTCCTCTCCACCTCCCTTTCTCTTCTCTCTCTCTCCCTCTCTTTCTCTTCTCTCTCCCCCTCTCTTTCTCTTCTCTCCCCCTCTCTTTCTCTCCTCTCTCCCTCCCTCCCTCACCCTTTTTCTTTTCTCTTCTCTCTCCCTCCCCCTCTCTTTCTCTCCTCTCTCCCTCCCTCACCCTTTTTCTTTTCTCTTCTCTCTCTCTCCCTCCCCCCCTCTCTTTCTCTTCTCTCCCCCTCTCTTTCTCTCCTCTCTCCCTCCCTCCCTCCCTCACCCTTTTTCTTTTCTCTTCTCTCTCCCTCCCCCTCCCTTTCTCATCTCTCTCCCTCCCCTCATCCCTTGTTGTTGAGCCATGGTGGCCACCACGTTGCCAGACGGAGAGATGAGGGGGAGAGGACTGTTTTTATCCCCCATCTCTCCTCTTCCTCCTCTCCTTTTCCTCCTCTCTAGCTCTCCTCTTCCTCCTCCTTGTCCTCTCCATCTCTCCTTCAGCTCTCCTCTTCCTCCTCTCTATCTCTCCTCTTCCTCCTCATTGTCCTCTCCATCTCTCCTTCATCTCTCCTCTTCCTCCTCTCCATCTCTCCTTCATGTCTCCTCTTCCTCCTCTCTATCTCTCCTCTTCCTCCTCCTTGTCCTCTCCACCTCTCCTTCATCTCTACTCTTCAACCTCTCTATCTCTCCTCTTCCTCCTCCTTGTCCTCTCCATCTCTCCTTCATCTCTCCTCTTCCTCCTCCTTGTCCTCTCCATCTCTCCTCTTCCTCCTCCTTGTCCTCTCCATCTCTCCTCTTCCTCCTCTCTATCCCTCCTCTAACTCCTCCTTGTCCTCTCCATCTCTCCTTCATCTCTCCTCTTCAACCTCTCTATCTCTCCTCTTCCTCCTCCTTGTCCTCTCCATCTCTCCTTCATCTCTCCTCTTCCTCCTCCTTGTCCTCTCCATCTCTCCTCTTCCTCCTCCTTGTCCTCTCCATCTCTCCTCTTCCTCCTCTAACTCCTCCTTGTCCTCTCCATCTCTCCTCTTCCTCCTCTCTATCTCTCCTCATCCTCCTCCTTGTCCTCTCCATCTCTCCTTCATCTCTCCTCTTCCTCCTCCTTGTCCTCTCCATCTCTCCTCTTCCTCCTCCTTGTCCTCTCCATCTCTCCTCTTCCTCCTCTCTATCCCTCCTCTAACTCCTCCTTGTCCTCTCCATCTCTCCTTCATGTCTCCTCTTCCTCCTCTCTATCTCTCCTCTTCCTCCTCCTTGTCCTCTCCACCTCTCCTTCATCTCTCCTCTTCAACCTCTCTATCTCTCCTCTTCCTCCTCCTTGTCCTCTCCATCTCTCCTTCATCTCTCCTCTTCCTCCTCCTTGTCCTCTCCATCTCTCCTCTTCCTCCTCCTTGTCCTCTCCATCTCTCCTCTTCCTCCTCTCTATCCCTCCTCTAACTCCTCCTTGTCCTCTCCATCTCTCCTCTTCCTCCTCTCTATCTCTCCTCATCCTCCTCCTTGTCCTCTCCATCTCTCCTTCAGCTCTCCTCTTCCTCCTCCTTGTCCTCTCCATCTCTCCTCTTCCTCCTCCTTGTCCTCTCCATCTCTCCTCTTCCTCCTCTCTATCCCTCCTCTAACTCCTCCTTGTCCTCTCCATCTCTCCTCTTCCTCCTCTCTATCTCTCCTCATCCTCCTCCTTGTCCTCTCCATCTCTCCTTCAGCTCTCCTCTTCCTCCTCTCTATCTCTCCTCTTCCTCCTCATTGTCCTCTCCATCTCTCCTTCATCTCTCCTCTTCCTCCTCTCTATCTCTCCTCATCCTCCACCTTGTCCTCTCCATCTCTCCTTCAGCTCTCCTCTTCCTCCTCTCTATCTCTCCTCTTCCTCCTCATTGTCCTCTCCATCTCTCCTTCATCTCTCCTCTTCCTCCTCTCCATCTCTCCTTCATCTATACTCTTCCTCATCTCCACCTCTCCTCTTCACCCTGATTTATGATGACAGCTGTAAGGGGATGATTCATCTCCATGCCCTAGCAACCTGTCCACCCCGGCCGGCTCACACCGGTTTACATTTATTAATGTGGTTCACTGAGGAGCAGACCTGTCAAGTTTGTTCTGAAGAACCTTTAGAATCAGGTAGCATTGAAGGTCAGTGAGAGGAACCAGGTATAGCTAGGTAGGTCAGTGAGAGGAACCATGTATAGCTAGGTAGGTCAGTGAGAGGAACTAGGTAACTAGGTAGGTCAGTGAGAGGAACCAGGTATAGCTAGGTAGGTCAGTGAGAGGAACCAGGTATAGCTAGGTAGGTCAGTGAGAGGAACTAGGTAACTAGGTAGGTCAGTGAAAAGGGTTCATCATGGACACCATTGCCCACTTTAAAAGTCTCCTGTTCACTCTGGCACCTGGCTGGAGAGGAGAGGAGAGGAGGGAGGAGAAGGGAGGAGAGGAGGGGAGGAGGGAGGGAGGAGAGGAGGAGGGAGGGAGGAGAGTAGGAGAGGAGAGGAGAGCAGGGGAGGGGGGAGGGGAGAGGCGGGAGGAGAGGAGAGAGGGGAGGGAGGGAGGAGAGGGAGGAGGGGAGGAGGAGAGAAGAGGAGGAGAGGAGGGAGGAGAGTAGGAGAGGAGAGGGGGAGGAGGAGAGAAGGAGGAGAGGAGGAAGGAGAGGAGGGAGGAGGGAGGGAGGGAGGGAGGGAGGGAGGGAGGGAGGGAGGGAGGGAGGGAGGGAGGGAGGGAGGGAGGGAGGGAGGGAGGGAGGGAGGGAGGGAGGGGAGGGAGGAAACGGGAGGAGAGGAGACCAGAGGAAAGGAGAGGAGACCAGAGGAGAGGAGAGGAGGGAGGGAGGAGAGGAGGAGAGGGAGGAGATGAGGGGGGAGAGGAGTGAAGGGGAGGGAGGAGAGGAGAGAGGAGAGGAGTGGGAGGGAGGGAGGAGAGGATGAGAGCAGGATGTAGACTAGCCCTGGCTGGTCCATTTGCGGACAACACCATGCTGTGATGTCCAGGGGTTCTAGGAGGGATATGATGTCACATTAGATGAACACATCTCTCTACGGTCTTGGGCACAACAGTGATGTAACCTGGGGGTCATTGGGTGTGTCGGATCTTGTTCCGGGTCTTTCCCCATCAGACACCCTCGCCCAGCCCCAGGCTGTAGTGAGACTCAGCTTGATGTACCAGGACACCCCCTGGACAGGACACTAGTCTATCTCCTGTTTCTGTAGTGGGACAGCGTGATGTACCAGTACACCCCCTGGACAGGACACTAGTCTATCTCCTGTTTCTGTAGTGAGACAGCTTGATGTACCAGGACACCCCCTGGACAGGACACTAGTCTATCTCCTGTTTCTGTAGTGAGACAGCTTGATGTACCAGGACATCCCCCTGGACAGGACACTAGTCTATCTCCTGATACTGTAGTGGGGCAGCTTGATGTACCAGGACATCCCCCTGGACAGGACACTAGTCTATCTCCTGATATTGTAGTGAGGCAGCTTGATGATGTACCAGGACACCCCCCTGGACAGGACCCTAGTCTATCTCCTGATACTGTAGTGAGGCAGCTTGATGATGTACCAGGACATCCCCCTGGGCAGGACACTAGTCTATCTCCTGATACTGTAGTGAGGCAGCTTGATGATGTACCAGGACACCCCCTGGACAGGACACTAGTCTATCTCCTGATACTGTAGTGAGGCAGCTTGATGATGTACCAGGACATCCCCTGGACAGGACCCTAGTCTATCTCCTGATACTGTAGTGAGGCAGCTTGATGATGTACCAGGACATCCCCTGGACAGGACCCTAGACTATCTCCTGATACTGTAGTGAGGCAGCTTGATGATGTACCAGGACATCCCCTGGACAGGACCCTAGACTATCTCCTGATACTGTAGTGAGGCAGCTTGATGTACCAGTACACCCCCTGGACAGGACACTAGTCTATCTCCTGCTTCTGTAGTGAGACAGCGTGATGTACCAGGACATCCCCCTGGACAGGACCCTAGTCTATCTCCTGATACTGTAGTGAGGAAGCTTGATGATGTACCAGGACATCCCCCTGGGCAGGACACTAGTCTATCTCCTGTTTCTGTAGTGAGGCAGCTTGATGATGTCCCAGGACACCCCCCTGGACAGGACACTAGTCTATCTCCTGATACTGTAGTGAGGCAGCTTGATGTACCAGCACATCCCCTGGACAGGACCCTAGTCTATCTCCTGTTTCTGTAGTGAGACAGCTTGATGTACCAGGACACCCCCTGGACAGGACACTAGTCTATCTCCTGATACTGTAGTGAGGCAGCTTGATGTACCAGGACACCCCCTGGACAGGACACTAGTCTATCTCCTGTTTCTGTAGTGAGACAGCTTGATGTACCAGGACACCCCCTGGACAGGACACTAGTCTATCTCCTGATACTGTAGTGAGACAGCTTGATGTACCAGGACACCCCCTGGACAGGACACTAGTCTATCTCCTGATACTGTAGTGAGGCAGCTTGATGTACCAGGACATCCCCCTGGACAGGACACTAGTCTATCTCCTGATACTGTAGTGAGGCAGCTTGATGATGTACCAGGACACCCCCCTGGACAGGACACTAGTCTATCTCCTGATACTGTAGTGAGGCAGCTTGATGATGTACCAGGACATCCCCTGGACAGGACACTAGTCTATCTCCTGATACTGTAGTGAGGCAACTTGATGATGTACCAGGACATCCCCTGGACAGGACACTAGTCTATCTCCTGATACTGTAGTGAGGCAGCTTGATGATGTACAAGGACACCCCCTGGACAGGACACTAGTCTATCTCCTGATACTGTAGTGAGGCAGCTTGATGATGTACCAGGACATCCCCTGGACAGGACACTAGTCTATCTCCTGATACTGTAGTGAGGCAGCTTGATGATGTACCAGGACATCCCCTATTGGGTTATATAGGAGGACAGATCACTATAACTTTACCTCTACTGGGTTATATAGGAGGACAGATCACTATAACTTTACCTCTACTGGGTTATAGAGGAGGACAGATCATTTTACCTCTACTGGGTTATATAGGAGGACAGATCACTTTACCTCAACTGGGTTATATAGGAGGACAGATCACTATAACTTTACCTCTACTGGGTTATATAGGAGGACAGATCACTTTACCTCTACTGGGTTATATAGGAGGACAGATCACTATAACTTTACCTCTACTGGGTTATATAGGAGGACAGATCACTATAACTTTACCTCTACTGGGTTATATAGGAGGACAGATCACTATAACTTTACCTCTACTGGGTTATAGAGGAGGACAGATAATTTTACCTCTACTGGGTTATATAGGAGGACAGATCACTTTACCTCAACTGGGTTATATAGGAGGACAGATCACTTTAACTTTACCTCTACTGGGTTATAGAGGAGGACAGATAATTTTACCTCTACTGGGTTATATAGGAGGACAGATCACTTTACCTCTACTGGGTTATATAGGAGGACAGATCACTATAACTTTACCTCTACTGGGTTATAGAGGAGGACAGATCACTTTACCTCTACTGGGTTATATAGGAGGACAGATCACTATAACATTACCTCTACTGGGTTATATAGGAGGACAGATCACTATCACTTTACTGGGTTATATAGGAGGACAGATCACTATAACTTTACCTCTACTGGGTTATATAGGAGGACAGATCACTATGACTTTACCTCTACTGGGTTATAGAGGAGGACAGATCACTTTACCTCTACTGGGTTATAGAGGAGGACAGATCACTATAACTTTACCTCTACTGGGTTATATAGGAGGACAGATCACTTTATCTCTCCTGGGTTATATAGGAGGACAGATCACTATAACTTTATCTCTACTGGGTTATATAGGAGGACAGATCACTATAACTTTACCTCTACTGGGTTATAGAGGAGGACAGATCACTATAACATTACCTCTACTGGGTTATAGAGGAGGACAGATCACTATAACTTTACCTCTACTGGGTTATATAGGAGGACAGATCACTTTATCTCTCCTGGGTTATATAGGAGGACAGATCACTATAACTTTATCTCTACTGGGTTATATAGGAGGACAGATCACTATAACTTTACCTCTACTGAGTTATAGAGGAGGACAGATCACTATAACATTACCTCTTCTGGGTTATAGAGGAGGACAGATCACTATAATTTTATCTCTACTGGGTTATAGAGGAGGACAGATCACTTTACCTCTACTGGGTTATAGAGGAGGACAGATCACTATAACATTACCTCTTCTGGGTTATAGAGGAGGACAGATCACTATAACTTTACCTCTACTGGGTTATAGAGGAGGACAGATCACTTTACCTCTACTGGGTTATAGAGGAGGACAGATCACTATAACTTTACCTCTACTGGGTTATAGAGGAGGACAGATCACTATAACTTTACCTCTACTGGGTTATATAGGAGGACAGATCACTTTATCTCTCCTGGGTTATATAGGAGGACAGATCACTATAACTTTATCTCTACTGGGTTATATAGGAGGACAGATCACTATAACTTTACCTCTACTGAGTTATAGAGGAGGACAGATCACTATAACATTACCTCTTCTGGGTTATAGAGGAGGACAGATCACTATAATTTTATCTCTACTGGGTTATAGAGGAGGACAGATCACTTTACCTCTACTGGGTTATAGAGGAGGACAGATCACTATAACTTTACCTCTACTGGGTTATAGAGGAGGACAGATCACTATAACTTTACTTCTACTGGGTTATAGAGGAGGACAGATCACTATAACTTTATTTCTACTGGGTTATAGAGGAGGACAGATCACTTTACCTCTACTGGGTTATAGAGGAGGACAGATCACTATAACTTTACCTCTACTGGGTTATATAGGAGGACAGATCACTATAACTTTACCTCTACTGGGTTATAGAGGAGGACAGATCACTATAACTTTACCTCTACTGGGTGATAGAGGAGGACAGATCACTATAACTTTACTTCTACTGGGTTATAGAGGAGGACAGATCACTATAACATTACCTCTACTGGGTTATAGAGGAGGACAGATCACTATAACTTTACTTCTACTGGGTTATAGAGGAGGACAGATCACTATAACATTACTTCTACTGGGTTATAGAGGAGGACAGATCACTATAAGTTTACTTCTACTGGGTTATAGAGGAGGACAGATCACTATAACATTACCTCTACTGGGTTATAGAGGAGGACAGATCACTATAACTTTACCTCTACTGGGTTATAGAGGAGGACAGATCACTATAACTTTACTTCTACTGGGTTATAGAGGAGGACAGATCACTATAACATTACTTCTACTGGGTTATAGAGGAGGACAGATCACTATAACATTACCTCTACTGGGTTATAGAGGAGGACAGATCACTATAACTTTACCTCTACTGGGTTATAGAGGAGGACAGATCACTATAACTTTACCTCTACTGGGTTATAGAGGAGGACAGATCACTATAACTTTACCTCTACTGGGTTATAGAGGAGGACAGATCACTATAACATTACCTCTTCTGGGTTATAGAGGAGGACAGATCACTATAACTTTACCTCTACTGGGTTATAGAGGAGGACAGATCACTTTACCTCTACTGGGTTATAGAGGAGGACAGATCACTATAACTTTACCTCTACTGGGTTATAGAGGAGGACAGATCACTATAACTTTACCTCTACTGGGTTATATAGGAGGACAGATCACTTTATCTCTCCTGGGTTATATAGGAGGACAGATCACTATAACTTTATCTCTACTGGGTTATATAGGAGGACAGATCACTATAACTTTACCTCTACTGAGTTATAGAGGAGGACAGATCACTATAACATTACCTCTTCTGGGTTATAGAGGAGGACAGATCACTATAACTTTACCTCTACTGGGTTATAGAGGAGGACAGATCAGTATAACATTACCTCTTCTGGGTTATAGAGGAGGACAGATCACTATAATTTTATCTCTACTGGGTTATAGAGGAGGACAGATCACTTTACCTCTACTGGGTTATAGAGGAGGACAGATCACTATAACTTTACTTCTACTGGGTTATAGAGGAGGACAGATCACTATAACATTACCTCTACTGGGTTATAGAGGAGGACAGATCACTATAACATTACCTCTACTGGGTTATAGAGGAGCATAAATCACCATTAGTTAATAGACCAATAACAGAATAGTTTCAAACCTCTCTGCCAATAACAGCTAGTTTTCAGGTATACATATCCCTCCCATTAGGCTTGTCCAATCAGGCCCCTTAACTCAGACCAGTCCCAGACAGTCCTAGCAAAATTCTTGCTTGAGAAATTGCTCTTTGCTAAGAAGCTATTTTTTTTAGTTTTTTTATGGACCATTTTATTTGAAAACAATCACAGTGAGGTCCTTTAACTGTTACTCAGAAATTAATTGATATTAAGATTAAAATAAATGACTGTATTGGACCTTTAAAGTGTGTTTACTCAAGAAAACGCTGCTCGAATTTGAAAAAGCTTGTTGTGTACAATTACAAATTCACGTTTGCTCAAAACCACGACCATCATCATCATCATCATCATCATCGTCATATTTCCCAGCATGCCTCTTTAGCAGGTAGATTTTTCTGAATGATTTGTTTCAGTAACTGTGTTTATCCATGTACTTTGATTGGCTAGAATAAGATGAATCAACCAAACATAAATAAATAAACCTTTTTTTCTTCTCTAAACGAATCCAATTGGTTATGTTGTTGGACTTACTTTACCTGCTACTGAGATGGCTGATCCCAATCGATATGATTTAGGTAGTCTTAACAATCAGTCTCCCTTAACCCTGGCAGCCATTCTGAAAGCAGGATGCGGGTGGTTACACATTCAAATGGTTGGATGTCTTCACTCTGGCTGGATTCCAATAGGAATTACACATCCATTTTCAAGCCACCATAATATGACTTGCAGGCTTGATGTGGCCTGTATTTTAAAGATTACATATTCATTTAGGCACTCACGTGGTGAAGGCTACAATACTGAAAAACCATTGAATACAACAACCATGTCTCTGTCGCTAACAAATACAGTCATGGGGGGTACCTACAATTCACTTGAAAGCCAAGGCACTCTGGGAAATATGAAAATAGGTAAAGAATACATTATTAAGTTGAATTTTAATGTTCACTCAACTTTGAATTTTAGGTTTGAGTGAACATTACAAGTGAGTGAACATACAATTCAAACAGATTCTAGTGTGAATTCTAGAGTGCATTCCAGAGTGGATTATAGTGTGAATTCTATAGTGCATTCCAGAGTGGATTATAGTGTGAATTCTAGAGTGCATTCCAGAGTGAATTATAGTGTGAATTCTATAGTGCATTCCAGAGTGGATTATAGTGTGAATTCTAGAGTGCATTCCAGAGTGGATTATAGTGTGAATTCTATAGTGCATTCCAGGGTGAATTATAGTGTGAATTCTAGACTACATTCTAGAGTGCATTCCAGAGTGAATTATAATGTGAATTCTATAGTGCATTCCAGAGTGAATTATAGTGTGAATTCTAGACTACATTCTAGAGTGCATTCCAGAGTCAATTATAGTGTGAATTCTATAGTGCATTCCAGAGTGAATTATAGTGTGAATTCTAGACTACATTCTAGAGTGCATTCCAGAGTGAATTATAGTGTGAATTCTATAGTGCATTCTAGAATTAATTATAGTGTGAATTCTAGAGCGCATTCTAGAGTGACTCTCGTTATTAACCAGGTCTGGTGGTCATTCATGACCACCAGACTTGTTCACTCCCATACGTATTTCATTATACTGTGGAGGGTTCTTATGCTAGCTAGCTATCGCCATAAAAAAAAAAACATACAATCTGACCACCGCCAGGGAGAATGCACCTTCTGTTCAAGATGGGGGGCATCTCGAGGCTATTCAACACATGCTATATCTAACACCATTATGCCTCGTCCTCCCCCCTCCCTTTCTCTCCTCTCCCCCTCCCTTTCTATTCCTCTCCCTCTCCCTTTCTCTCCTCTCTCCCTCCCCCTCCATTTCTCTCCTCTCTCCCTCCCCCTCCATTTCTCTCCTCTCTCCCTCCCTTTCTCTCCTCTCACCCTCCCTTTCTATTCCTCTCCCTCTCCCTTTCTCTCCTCTCTCCCTCCCCTCCATTTCTCTCCTCTCTCCCTCCCTTTCTCTCCTCTCCCCCTCCCTTTCTCTCCTCTCCCTCTCCCTTTCTCTCCTCTCTCCCTCCCCCTCCATTTCTCTCCTCTCTCCCTCCCTTTCTCTCCTCTCCCTCTCCCTTTCTCTCCTCTCTCCCTCCCCCTCCATTTCTCTCCTCTCTCCCTCCCCCTCCATTTCTCTCCTCTCTCCCTCCCTTTCTCTCCTCTCACCCTCCCTTTCTCTCCTCTCCCCCTCCATTTCTCTCCTCTCTCCCTCCCCCTCCATTTCTCTCCTCTCTCCCTCCCTTTCTCTCCTCTCACCCTCCCTTTCTCTCCTCTCTCCCTCCCTTTCTCTCCTCTCCCCCTCAATTTCTCTCCTCTCCTCTCCCTCTCCATTTCTCTCCCTCTCCCCCTCCATTTCTCTCCTCTCCCCCTCAATTTCTCTCCTCTCCCCCTCCATTTCTCTCCTCTCTCCCTCCATTTCTCTCCTCTCTCCCTCCATTTCTCTCCTCTCTCCCTCTCTTTCTCTCCTCCCCCCCTCCATTTCTCTCCTCTCCACCTCCCTTTCTCTTCTCTCTCTCTCCCTCTCTTTCTCTTCTCTCCCCCTCTCTTTCTCTTCTCTCCCCCTCTCTTTCTCTCCTCTCTCCCTCCCTCCCTCACCCTTTTTCTTTTCTCTTCTCTCTCCCTCCCCCTCTCTTTCTCTCCTCTCTCCCTCCCTCACCCTTTTTCTTTTCTCTTCTCTCTCTCTCCCTCCCCCTCTCTTTCTCTCTCTCTCCCCCTCTCTTTCTCTCCTCTCTCCCTCCCTCCCTCACCCTTTTTCTTTTCTCTTCTCTCTCCCTCCCCCTCCCTTTCTCGTCTCTCTCCCTCCCCTCATCCCTTGTTGTTGAGCCATGGTGGCCACCACGTTGCCAGACGGAGAGATGAGGGGGGAGAGGACTGTTTTTATCCCCCATCTCTCCTCTTCCTCCTCTCCTTTTCCTCCTCTCTAGCTCTCCTCTTCCTCCTCCTTGTCCTCTCCATCTCTCCTTCAGCTCTCCTCTTCCTCCTCTCTATCTCTCCTCTTCCTCCTCATTGTCCTCTCCATCTCTCCTTCATCTCTCCTCTTCCTCCTCTCCATCTCTCCTTCATGTCTCCTCTTCCTCCTCTCTATCTCTCCTCTTCCTCCTCCTTGTCCTCTCCACCTCTCCTTCATCTCTCCTCTTCAACCTCTCTATCTCTCCTCTTCCTCCTCCTTGTCCTCTCCATCTCTCCTTCATCTCTCCTCTTCCTCCTCCTTGTCCTCTCCATCTCTCCTCTTCCTCCTCCTTGTCCTCTCCA
Source organism: Oncorhynchus tshawytscha (assembly GCF_018296145.1). NCBI lineage: Eukaryota > Metazoa > Chordata > Actinopteri > Salmoniformes > Salmonidae > Oncorhynchus > Oncorhynchus tshawytscha. The sequence continues at coordinate 184,574 of NW_024609482.1, forward strand.
TCTCTCCTCTTCCTCCTCTCTATCCCTCCTCTAACTCCTCCTTGTCCTCTCCATCTCTCCTCTTCCTCCTCTCTATCTCTCCTCATCCTCCTCCTTGTCCTCTCCATCTCTCCTTCATCTCTCCTCTTCCTCCTCCTTGTCCTCTCCATCTCTCCTCTTCCTCCTCCTTGTCCTCTCCATCTCTCCTCTTCCTCCTCTCTATCCCTCCTCTAACTCCTCCTTGTCCTCTCCATCTCTCCTCTTCCTCCTCTCTATCTCTCCTCATCCTCCTCCTTGTCATCTCCATCTCTCCTTCAGCTCTCCTCTTCCTCCTCTCTATCTCTCCTCTTCCTCCTCATTGTCCTCTCCATCTCTCCTTCATCTCTCCTCTTCCTCCTCTCTATCTCTCCTCATCCTCCTCCTTGTCCTCTCCATCTCTCCTTCAGCTCTCCTCTTCCTCCTCTCTATCTCTCCTCTTCCTCCTCATTGTCCTCTCCATCTCTCCTTCATCTCTCCTCTTCCTCCTCTCCATCTCTCCTTCATCTATACTCTTCCTCATCTCCACCTCTCCTCTTCACCCTGATTTATGATGACAGCTGTAAGGGGATGATTCATCTCCATGCCCTAGCAACCTGTCCACCCCGGCCGGCTCACACCGGTTTACATTTATTAATGTGGTTCACTGAGGAGCAGACCTGTCAAGTTTGTTCTGAAGAACCTTTAGAATCAGGTAGCATTGAAGGTCAGTGAGAGGAACCAGGTATAGCTAGGTAGGTCAGTGAGAGGAACCAGGTATAGCTAGGTAGGTCAGTGAGAGGAACTAGGTAACTAGGTAGGTCAGTGAGAGGAACCAGGTATAGCTAGGTAGGTCAGTGAGAGGAACCAGGTATAGCTAGGTAGGTCAGTGAGAGGAACTAGGTAACTAGGTAGGTCAGTGAAAAGGGTTCATCATGGACACCATTGCCCACTTTAAAAGTCTCCTGTTCACTCTGGCACCTGGCTGGAGAGGAGAGGAGAGGAGGGAGGAGAAGGGAGGAGAGGAGGAGGGGAGGAGGGAGGGAGGAGAGGAGGAGGGAGGGAGGAGAGTAGGAGAGGAGAGGAGAGCAGGGGAGGGGGAGGAGAGGCGGGAGGAGAGGAGAGGGAGGAGGGAGGAGAGGAGAGGAGGGGGAGGGAGGAGAGAAGAGGAGGAGAGGAGAGGAGGGAGGAGAGAGGAGAGGAGAGGGGGAGGAGGAGAGAAGGGAGGAGAGGAGGAAGGAGAGGAGGTGAGGAGGGAGGGAGGGAGGGAGGGATGAGATGAAACGGGAGGAGAGGAGACCAGAGGAAAGGAGAGGAGACCAGAGGAGAGGAGAGGAGGGAGGGAGGAGAGGAGGAGAGGGAGGAGAGGAGGGGGGAGAGGAGTGAATGGGAGGGAGGAGAGGAGAGAGGAGAGGAGTGGGACGGAGGAGAAGGGAGGAGAGGAGGGGAGGAGGGAGGAGAGTAGGAGAGGAGAGCAGGGGAGGGGGGAGGAGAGGAGGGAGGAGAGGAGAGGGAGGAGAGGAGAGGAGGAGAGGGAGGAGAGAAGAGGAGGGGAGGGAGGAGAGGAGAGGAGGGAGGGAGGGAGTAGGAGAGGAGAGGGGAGGAGGGAGAAGGGAGGAGAGGAGGAAGGAGAGGAGGTGAGGAGGAGAGGAGGGAGGAGGGAGGGAGGAGGGAGGAGGGAGGAGGGAGGGAGGGAGGGAGGGAGGGAGGGAGGGAGGGAGGGAGGGAGGGAGGGAGGGAGGGAGGGAGGGAGGGGAGGAAACGGGAGGAGAGGAGACCAGAGGAAAGGAGAGGAGAGGAGACCAGAGGAGAGAGGAGAGGAGGGAGGGAGGAGAGGAGGAGAGGGAGGAGATGAGGGGGGGAGGAGGAAGGGGAGGGAGGAGGAGGAGAGGAGTGGGAGGGAGGGAGGGAGGGAGGGAGGGAGGGAGGGAGGGAGGGAGGGAGGGAGGGAGGGAGGGAGGGAGGGAGGGAGGAGAGGATGAGAGCAGGATGTAGACTAGCCCTGGCTGGTCCATTTGCGGACAACACCATGCTGTGATGTCCAGGGGTTCTAGGAGGGATATGATGTCACATTAGATGAACACATCTCTCTACGGTCTTGGGCACAACAGTGATGTAACCTGGGGGTCATTGGGTGTGTCGGATCTTGTTCCGGGTCTTTCCCCATCAGACACCCTCGCCCAGCCCCAGGCTGTAGTGAGACTCAGCTTGATGTACCAGGACACCCCTGGACAGGACACTAGTCTATCTCCTGTTTCTGTAGTGGGACAGCGTGATGTACCAGTACACCCCTGGACAGGACACTAGTCTATCTCCTGTTTCTGTAGTTAGACAGCTTGATGTACCAGGACACCCCTGGACAGGACACTAGTCTATCTCCTGTTTCTGTAGTGAGACAGCTTGATGTACCAGGACATCCCCTGGACAGGACACTAGTCTATCTCCTGATACTGTAGTGGGGCAGCTTGATGTACCAGGACATCCCCCTGGACAGGACACTAGTCTATCTCCTGATACTGTAGTGAGGCAGCTTGATGTACCAGGACATCCCCCTGGACAGGACACTAGTCTATCTCCTGATACTGTAGTGGGGCAGCTTGATGTACCAGGACATCCCCCTGGACAGGACACTAGTCTATCTCCTGATACTGTAGTGAGGTGGCTTGATGATGTACCAGGACACCCCCCTGGACAGGACACTAGTCTATCTCCTGATACTGTAGTGAGGCAGCTTGATGATGTACCAGGACACCCCCTGGACAGGACACTAGTCTATCTCCTGATACTGTAGTGAGGCAGCTTGATGATGTACCAGGACATCCCCTGGACAGGACCCTAGTCTATCTCCTGATACTGTAGTGAGGCAGCTTGATGATGTACCAGGACATCCCCTGGACAGGACCCTAGACTATCTCCTGATACTGTAGTGAGGCAGCTTGATGATGTACCAGGACATCCCCTGGACAGGACACTAGTCTATCTCCTGATACTGTAGTGAGGCAGCTTGATGATGTACCAGGACACCCCCTGGACAGGACACTAGTCTATCTCCTGATACTGTAGTGAGGCAGCTTGATGATGTACCAGGACACCCCCTGGACAGGACACTAGTCTATCTCCTGATACTGTAGTGAGGCAGCTTGATGATGTAACAGGACATCCCCTGGACAGGACACTAGTCTATCTCCTGATACTGTAGTGAGGCAACTTGATGATGTACCAGGACATCCCCTGGACAGGACACTAGTCTATCTCCTGATACTATAGTGAGGCAGCTTGATGATGTACCAGGACATCCCCCTGGACAGGACACTAGTCTATCTCCTGATACTGTAGTGGGCAGCTTGATGTACCAGGACATCCCCTGGACAGGACACTAGTCTATCTCCTGATACTGTAGTGAGGCAACTTTGATGTACCAGGACACTGGACAGGACCCTAGATCTCCTGATACTGTAGTGAGGCCCCCTGGGCAGGACACTAGTCTATCTCCTGATACTGTAGTGAGGCAACTTGATGATGTACCA
>NW_024609483.1:0-62500 GCF_018296145.1 Oncorhynchus tshawytscha
CAGTCTGATGGAGGTTGTTTGTTGTGTGTTGCTGGTTGTACAGTCTGATGGAGGTTGTGTTGCTGGTTGTGCAGTGTGATGGTTGTTGGTTGTGTGTTGCTGGTTGTACAGTCTGATGCAGGTAGTGTTGCTGGTTGTACAGTCTGATGGAGGTTGTTTGTTGTGTGTTGCTGGTTGTACAGTCTGATGGAGGTTGTGTTGCTGGTTGTGCAGTGTGATGGTTGTTGGTTGTGTGTTGCTGGTTGTACAGTCTGATGCAGGTAGTGTTGCTGGTTGTACAGTCTGATGGAGGTTGTTTGTTGTGTGTTGCTGGTTGCTGGTTGTACAGTCTGATGGAGGTTGTTGGTTGTGTGTTGCTGGTTGTACAGTCTGATGGAGGTTGTGTTGCTGGTTGTACAGTCTGATGGAGGTTGTGTTGCTGGTTGTACTCTCTGATGGAGGTTGTTGGGGGTTGTGTTGCTGGTTGTACAGTCTGATGGAGGTTGTGTGTTGCTGGTTGTACAGTCTGATGGAGGTTGTTGGGGTTGTGTGTTGCTGGTTGTACAGTCTGATGGTGGTTGTGTTGCTGGTTGTACAGTGTGATACAGGTTGTGTTGCTGGTTGTACAGTCTGATGGAGGTTGTGTTGCTGGTTGTACAGTCTGATGGTGGTTGTGTTGCTGGTTGTACAGTGTGATACAGGTTGTGTTGCTGGTTGTACAGTCTGATGGAGGTTGCGTTGCTGGTTGCAGTGGTGTAAAGTACTTAGTAGTTTTGGATGTATCTGTACTTGACTATTTATATTTTTTGGCAACTTTTATTTCGCTGTATTCCTAAATAATGTACTTCTTTACTCCAAACATTTTTCCGTGACACCCAAAAAGTAGTCGTTACATTTGGACAGGAAAATGGTCCAATTCCCACACTTATCAAGAGAACATCCCTACTGCCTCTGATCTGGAGGACTCACTAAACAGAGAACATCCCTGGTCATCCCTACTGCCTCTGATCTGGTGGACTCACTAAACAGAGAACATCCCTGGTCATCCCTACTGCCTCTGATCTGGAGAACTCACTTAACAGAGAACATCCCTGGTCATCCATACTGCCTCTGATCTGGAGGACTCACTAAACAGAGAACATCCCTGGTCATCACTACTGCCTCTGATCTGGAGGACTCACTAAACAGAGAACATCCCTGATCATCCCTACTGCCTCTGATCTGGAGGACCCACTAAACAGAGAACATCCCTGGTCATCCCTACTGCCTCTGATCTGGTGGACTCACTAAACAGAGAACATCCCTGGTCATCCCTACTGCCTCTGATCTGGTGGACTCACTTAACAGAGAACATCCCTGGTCATCCCTACTGCCTCTGATCTGGAGGACTCACTAAACAGAGAACATCCCTGGTCATCCCTACTGCCTCTGATCTGGTGGACTCACTTAACAGAGAACATCCCTGGTCATCCCTACTGCCTCTGATCTGGTGGACTCACTAAACAGAGAACATCCCTGGTCATCCCTACTGCCTCTGATCTGGTGGACTCACTAAACAGAGAACATCCCTGGTCATCCCTACTGCCTCTGATCTGGAGGACTCACTAAACAGAGAACATCCCTGGTCATCCCTACTGCCTCTGATCTGGAGGACTCACTAAACAGAGAACATCCCTGGTCATCCCTACTAGCCTCTGATCTGGTGGACTCACTAAACAGAGAACATCCCTGGTCATCCATACTGCCTCTGATCTGGAAGACTCACTAAACAGAGAACATCCCTGGTCATCCCTACTGCCTCTGATCTGGAGGACTCACTAAACAGAGAACATCCCTGGTCATCCCTACTGCCTCTGATCTGGAGGACCCACTAAACAGAGAACATCCCTGGTCATCCCTACTGCCTCTGATCTGGTGGACTCACTAAACAGAGAACATCCCTGGTCATCCCTACTGCCTCTGATCTGGAGGACTCACTAAACAGAGAACATCCCTGGTCATCCCTACTGCCTCTGATCTGGAGGACTCACTAAACAGAGAACATCCCTGGTCATCCCTACTGCCTCTGATCTGGTGGACTCACTAAACAGAGAACATCCCTGGTCATCCCTACTGCCTCTGATCTGGAGGACTCACTAAACAGAGAACATCCCTGGTCATCCCTACTGCCTCTGATCTGGTGGACTCACTAAACAGAGAACATCCCTGGTCATCCCTACTGCCTCTGATCTGGTGGACTCACTAAACAGAGAACATCCCTGGTCATCCCTACTGCCTCTGATCTGGTGGACTCACTAAACAGAGAACATCCCTGGTCATCCCTACTGCCTCTGATCTGGTGGACTCACTAAACAGAGAACATCCCTGGTCATCCCTACTGCCTCTGATCTGGTGGACTCACTAAACAGAGAACACCCCTGGTCATCCCTACTGCCTCTGATCTGGAGGACTCACTAAACAGAGAACATCCCTGGTCATCCCTACTGCCTCTGATCTGGAGGACTCACTAAACAGAGAACATCCTGGTCATCCCTACTGCCTCTGATCTCAGGTGGACTCCTCAGCAGAAGAGCGCCTGTGGTCATCCCTTCTAGCCTCTGGAGGACTCACTAAACAGAGAACATCCCTGGTCATCCCTTCTAGCCTCTGATCTGGTGGACTCACTAAACAGAGAACATCCCTGGTCATCCCTACTGCCTCTGATCTGGTGGACTCACTAAACAGAGAACATCCCTGGTCATCCCTACTGCCTCTTATCTGGAGGACTCATTAAACAGAACATCCCTGGTCATCCCTACTAGCCTCTGATCTGGAGGACTCATTAAACAGAGAACATCCCTGGTCATCCCTACTGCCTCTGATCTGGAGGACTCACTAAACAGAGAACATCCCTGGTCATCCCTACTGCCTCTGATCTGGAGGACTCACTAAACAGAGAACATCCCTGGTCATCCCTACTGCCTCTGATCTGGAGGACTCACTAAACAGAGAACATCCCTGGTCATCCCTACTGCCTCTGATCTGGAGGACCCACTAAACAGAGAACATCCCTGGTCATCCCTACTGCCTCTGATCTGGAGGACTCACTAAACAGAGAACATCCCTGGTCATCCCTACTGCCTCTGATCTGGAGGACCCACTAAACAGAGAACATCCCTGGTCATCCCTACTGCCTCTGATCTGGTGGACTCACTAAACAGAGAACATCCCTGGTCATCCCTACTGCCTCTGATCTGGAGGACTCACTAAACAGAGAACATCCCTACTGCCTCTGATCTGGAGGACTCACTAAACAGAGAACATCCCTGGTCATCCCTACTGCCTCTGATCTGGAGGACTCACTAAACAGAGAACATCCCTACTGCCTCTGATCTGGTGGACTCACTAAACAGAGAACATCCCTGGTCATCCCTACTGCCTCTGATCTGGAGGACTCACTAAACAGAGAACATCCCTGGTCATCACTACAGCCTCTGATCTGGAGGACTCACTAAACAGAGAACATCCCCGGTCATCCTACTGCCTCTGATCTGGTGGACTCACTAAACAGAGAACATCCCTGGTCATCCCTACTGCCTCTGATCTGGAGGACTCACTAAACAGAGAACATCCCCTGGTCATCCCTACTGCCTCTGATCTGGAGGACTCACTAAACAGAGAACATCCCTGGTCATCCCTACTGCCTCTGATCTGGAGGACTCACTAAACAGAGAACATCCCTGGTCATCCCTACTGCCTCTGATCTGGAGGACTCACTAAACAGAGAACATCCCTGGTCATCTCTTCTGCCTCTGATCTGGAGGACTCACTAAACAGAGAACATCCCTGGTCATCCCTACTGCCTCTGATCTGGAGGACTCACTAAACAGAGAACATCCCTGGTCATCCCTACTGCCTCTGATCTGGAGGACTCACTAAACAGAAGAGAACATCCCTACTGCCTCTGATCTGGAGGACTCACTAAACAGAGAACATCCCTACTGCCTCTGATCTGGAGGACTCACTAAACAGAGAACATCCCTACTGCCTCTGATCTGGAGGACTCACTAAACAGAGAACATCCCTACTGCCTCTGATCTGGAGGACTCACTAAACAGAGAACATCCCTACTGCCTCTGATCTGGAGGACTCACTAAACAGAGAACATCATTGGTCATCCCTACTGCCTCTGATCTGGAGGACTCACTAAACAGAGAACATCCCTGGTCATCCCTACTGCCTCTGATCTGGAGGACTCACTAAACAGAGAACATCCCTGGTCATCCCTACTGCCTCTGATCTGGAGGACTCACTAAACAGAGAACATCCCTGGTCATCCCTACTAGCCTCTGATCTGGTGGACTCACTAAACAGAGAACATCCCTACTGCCTCTGATCTGGTGGACTCACTAAACAGAGAACATCCCTACTGCCTCTGATCTGGAGGACTCACTAAACAGAGAACATCCCTGGTCATCCCTTCTAGCCTCTGATCTGGAGGACTCACTAAACAGAGAACATCCTGGTCATCCCTACTGCCTCTGATCTGGAGGACTCACTAAACAGAGAACATCCCTGGTCATCCCTACTGCCTCTGATCTGGAGGACTCACTAAACAGAGAACATCCCTGGTCATCCCTACTGCCTCTGATCTGGAGGACTCACTAAACAGAGAACATCCTGGTCATCCCTACTGCCTCTGATCTGGAGGACTCACTAAACAGAGAACATCCCTGGTCATCCCTACTGCCTCTGATCTGGAGGACTCACTAAACAGAGAACATCCCTGGTCATCCCTACTGCCTCTGATCTGGTGGACTCACTAAACACAACTAAACATCGGTTTTATTTGTAAATTATGTTGGAGTCAGGAGCCCCTGACTGTCTGTACATTGTTTGTTTTTACTACAACAACATACGAATTTGAAATGATTTATACTTAAGTATATTTAAAACCAAATACTTTTCAGACTTTTACTCAAGTAGTATTTTACTGGGTGACTTTTACATTTTCTATTAAGGTATCTTTACTTTTACTCAAGTATGATACTTGGGTACTTTTTTTCCACCAATGGATGGTTGTCTATCGGTAATCCTATAGATCCAGGTCTCTATCATCTCAGCAGCTTAGCTGTCAGGTCAGGCATCTGTCTCCTATAGATCCAGGTCTCTATCATCTCAGCAGCTTAGCCAGCAGGTCAGGGGGTTCCAGGCATCTGTCTCCTATAGATCCAGGTCCCTATCATCTCAGCAGCTTAGCCAGCAGGTCAGGTCAGGCATCTGTCTCCTATAGATCCAGGTCTCTATCATCTCAGCAGCTTAGCCAGCAGGTCAGGTCAGGCATCTGTCTCCTATAGATCCAGGTCTCTATCATCTCAGCAGCTTAGCCAACAGGTCAGGTCAGGCATCTGTCTCCTAGAGATCCAGGTCTCTATCATCTCAGCAGCTTAGCCAACAGGTCAGGTCAGGCATCTGTCTCCTAGAGATCCAGGTCTCTATCATCTCAGCAGCTTAGCCAGCAGGTCAGGTCAGGCATCTGTCTCCTATAGATCCAGGTCTCTATCATCTCAGCAGCTTAGCCAGCAGGTCAGGTCAGGCATCTGTCTCCTAGAGGTCCAGGTCTCTATCCTCTCAGCAGCTTAGCCAGCAGGTCAGGTCAGGCATCTGTCTCCTATAGATCCAGGTCTCTATCATCTCAGCAGTTTAGCCAGCAGGTCAGGTCAGGCATCTGTCTCCTAGAGATCCAGATCTCTATCATCTCAGCAGCTTAGCCAACAGGTCAGGTCAGGCATCTGTCTCCTAGAGATCCAGATCTCTATCATCTCAGCAGCTTAACCAGCAGGTCAGGTCAGGCATCTGTCTCCTATAGATCCAGGTCCCTATCATCTCAGCAGCTTAGCCAGCAGGTCAGGGGTTTCCAGGCATCTGTCTCCTATAGATCCAGGTCCCTATCATCTCAGCAGCTTAGCCAGCAGGTCAGGGGGTTCCAGGCGTCTGTCACCACTTATACTGTAGGCCTCTCACACCAGCAAATCCAGACACACACACACACTATGTGGATCATGTCCCCTCTGTACTTTGATGGCATCGTGTTAAACTCTTCAGTCGACCACAGGGATGTCTGACCCGACCTGTGATTTTTATATTCATGATCGTATCATATTCATGCTTAAGTACTCTTCAAATAAAGTATGACTAAATATTTTGTATTCTGTTGTTCACAGAGTGATCACAATGGGGAAAGGCTGCATGAAGGCAATCAAGTACTTCCTGTTCCTCTTCAATGTCCTCTTCTTCGTAAGTATCTTCTTTCCCAGACACAGATCACATGCCTATACAGTGCAGGACCTCAGCCTCTCCTCTGAGTGGATGAAACCGTGACAATAACCGTCTGATCGATATGACATGACCGCCACGGCTCTATTACCCTGTTGGACCGGTTTGAGGTCGAGTCGGTGGGAGGGAATGTGAACTCATCAAACACACACCAACTACTCTGTCATCCTTTGTCCTCTGTTTCACTCTCTCATTCTCTGACATCATTCATTCTCTCATTCTCTGACATCATTCACTCTGCCCTCATTCTCTCTCACATCATTCACTCTCTGCATGCCCTCGCTCTCTTAGCTCTCTCTGTCATGCCCTCTATCTCTCTCTCTCATGCTCTCTCTCTGTCATGCCCCGCTCTCTGTCATGCCCTCGCTCTCTGTCATGCCCTCGCTCTCTGTCATGCCCTCATGCTCTCTGTCATGCGCTCTCTGTCATGCCCTCGCTCTCTGTCATGCCCTCGCTCTCTGTCATGCCCTCGCTCTCTGTCATGCCCTCGCTCTCTGTCATGCCCTCGCTCTCTGTCATGCCCTCGCTCTCTGTCATGCCCTCGCTCTCTGTCATGCCCTCTCTCTCTCTCTCTCTGTCATGCCCTCTCTCTCTCTCTCTCTCATGCTCTCTCTCTCTCTCATGCTCCCTCTCTCTCTCATGCCCCCTCTCTCCCTGGTTTCTTCATTAGAGAGCAGATTAAGTGATTGTGGCCTGGTTACCACGGAGATACTCATCCGCTCAGTCCCTGGCTCCCACAGCCCCCCCCCTCTCTCTACCATCCATCATTCCCATCTCTGAACAGAGTAAATTAAGTGTGATCCAGAGCTTAAGGCTTTTAAGTTACACTGTGAATGTATGGTGTGATCTCACTATTAACATGTAGAGACATGTAGAGAAACTAGAATGGAACAGGACTGATGTAGAGAAACTAGAATGTAACATCACTAACAGGACCGATGTAGAGAAACTAGAATGGAACAGGACTGATGTAGAGAAACTAGAATGGAACATCACTAACAGGACTGATGTAGAGAAACTAGAACGTAACATCACTACTAACAGGACTGATGTAGAGAAACTAGAATGGAACAGGACTGATGTAGAGGAACTAGAATGGAACAGGACCGATGTAGAGAAACTAGAATGGAACATCACTAACAGGACTGATGTAGAGAAACTAGAATGGAACAGGACTGATTTAGAGAAACTAGAATGGAACAGGACTGATGTAGAGAAACTAGAATGGAACAGGACTGATGTAGAGAAACCAGAATGGAACAGGACTGATGTAGAGAAACCAGGACTGATGTAGAGAAACTAGAATGGAACAGGACTGATGTAGAGAAACTAGAATGGAACAGGACTGATGTAGAGAAACTAGAATGGAACAGGACTGATTAGAGAAACTAGAATGGAACAGGACTGATGTAGAGAAACTAGAATGGAACAGGACTGATGTAGAGAAACTAGAATGGAACAGGACTGATGTAGAGAAACTAGAATGGAACAGGACTGATGTAGAGAAACTAGAATGGAACAGGACTGATGTAGAGAAACTAGAATGGAACATCACTAACAGGACTGATGTAGAGAAACTAGAACGCAACATCACTACTAACAGGACTGATGTAGAGAAACTAGAATGGAACAGGACTGATGTAGAGAAACTAGAATGGAACAGGACCGATGTAGAGAAACTAGAATGGAACAGGACTGATGTAGAGGAACTAGAATGTAACATCACTACTAACAGGACTGATGTAGAGAAACTAGAATGGAACAGGACTGATGTAGAGAAACTAGAATGGAACAGGACTGATGTAGAGAAACTAGAATGGAACAGGACTGATGTAGAGAAACTAGAATGGAACAGGACTGATTAGAGAAACTAGAATGGAACAGGACTGATTTAGAGAAACTAGAATGGAACAGGACTGATTTAGAGAAACTAGAATGGAACAGGACTGATTTAGAGAAACTAGAATGGAACAGGACTGATGTAGAGAAACTAGAATGGAACAGGACTGATTTAGAGAAACTAGAATGGAACAGGACTGATGTAGAGAAACATCACTACTAACAGGACTGATGTAGAGGAGTTTAGTCTTATTTACCATTGTGTATTGACTCTGTCTCTCTCACCCCACCCCCCCTCTCTGCAGCTGTTTGGCGCCCTCATCATGGGGTTCGGACTGTGGGTCCTTCTGGACAAGGAGAGCTTCATGGTCATCCTGCGTAAGTTTATCAAACTATACATACTAATGTGGCAGTCATTTCACCAGAGGAATGGTAGAATGACAGGTAATGTAGAGAAACTAGAATGGCAGGAGTCATTTCACCAGAGGAATGGTAGAAAGACAGTAAGGAGTCATTTCACCAGAGGAATGGTAGAAAGACGGTAATGTGGCAGTCATTTCACCAGAGGAATGGTAGAAAGACTGGTAATGTGGCAGTCATTTCACCAGAGGAATGGTAGAAAGACGGTAATGTGGCAGTCATTTCACCAGAGGAATGGTAGAAAGACGGTAATGTGGCAGTCATTTCACCAGAGGAATGGTAGAAAGACGGTAATGTGGCAGTCATTTCACCAGAGGAATGGTAGAAAGACTGTAATGTGGCAGTCATTTCACCAGAGGAATGGTAGAAAGACTGTAATGTGGCAGTCATTTCACCAGAGGAATGGTAGAAAGACAGTAATGTGGCAGTCATTTCACCAGAGGAATGGTAGAAAGACAGTAATGTGGCAGTCATTTCACCAGAGGAATGGTAGAAAGACGGTAATGTGGCAGTCATTTCACCAGAGGAATGGTAGAAAGACGGTAATGTGGCAGTCATTTCACCAGAGGAATGGTAGAAAGACGGTAATGTGGCAGTCATTTCACCAGAGGAATGGTAGAAAGATGGTAATGTGGCAGTCATTTCACCAGAGGAATGGTAGAAAGACGGTAATGTGGCAGTCATTTCACCAGAGGAATGGTAGAAAGACAGTAATGTGGCAGTCATTTCACCAGAGGAATGACAGTAATGTGGCAGTCATTTCACCAGAGGAATGACAGTAATGTGGCAGTCATTTCACCAGAGGAATCATACTAATGTTGCAGGCATTTCACCAGAGGAATGATAATGATAGCAATAGTTGATGCCCATCTATTCCTCTCTGTTTTATATTATAATGCAGCCGTGATGGCGAGCGGGGATGCAGACCCTGATGAGTCTTCTGTTACTTCTGTTACATTGTTTACTTTGCCTGCACTGCTCCATTGTTGATACAATGTATCATTTCATCTGTTATAACAAAGAGCACAGACCAGTCTGAGTTGACTTTATGTTGATACAATGTATCATCTGTTATAACCAAGAGCACAGACCAGTCTGAGTTGACTTTGCAAGTTCTTTATTATGAAGCCTAGATCAATGGGCCGGCAGGGTAGCCTAGTGGTTAGAGCGTTGGACTAGAAACCAGAAGGTTGCAAGTTCAACTCCCCGAGCTGACAAGGTACAGGCAGTTAACCCACTGTTCCTAGGCCGTCATTGTAAATAAGAATTTGTTCTTAACTGACTTGCCTAGTTAAATAAAGGTAAAATATATATATATTTTTACCTTTTATTTTATTTGATTTAATATATATATATAGGAAACTTAGGCAGGAAATGCCAACAACGAACAGTGAGCAATTGTATTCATGCATTAAAAAAAATTAAAAAATGAAAGAAAAGCATTTCAAGTTGGTGTGTCAAGTTAGTGTGGCAGAGTTGGAACAATTGTTGTTAACGAACAATAATGACAAACCTCCTGGCATCGACAACTTAGATGGAAAGCTACTGAGCATGGTAGCTGACTCTACAGCCACTCCTATCTGTCATATTTTTAATCTGAGCCTAAGAGGAAAGTCTTTGTCCTCAGGCCTGGAGGGAAGCCAAAGTCATTCCACTACCCAAGAGTGGTAAAGCCGCCTTTACTGGTTCTAACAGCAGACCTATAAGCTTGCTGCCAGCTCTTAACAAACTGTTGGAAAAAATGGTGTTTGATCAAGTACAATGCTATTTCTCTGTAAATAAATTAACAGAAGACTTTCAGCATGCTTATAGAGAAGGGCACTCAAGATGTACTGCACTGACACACAACATGACTGATGATTGGTTGAAAGAAATGGATAATTGGAAGATTGTGGGAGCTGCATTGTTTGATTTCAGTGCAGCTTTTGATATTATTGACCATAACCTGTTGTTGAATTACCGTGGATTCAGGGCTATCTATCTAGTAGAACTCAGGGGGTTTCTTTTAGTGGAAGCTTCTCTAATGTCAAACATTTTAAAGTTTGGTGTACCGCAGGGCGGCTCTCTAGGCCCTCTACCCTTTTTTTCTATATGACCCATATTACCAGAAGTAACCTTTTATTTCTTTCTACTGGGATTCGTGCGCATTTGATAAAATTTCACAAAACCATGTCGGGTCATTTTAAACTAATCCCGGGTTGCTAATTATTGGTTTGCAACCAAACAACGTCATGTTACCTAGCTAGCTAACAACCTGGTAACTTCACACTAGGTTTAGGCACATCTGATTGGTCCAGGAAGAAAGGAAAAGGGTTTGCTCCTCGTGAGATGTGATTCCAAGGTAGGATTCATATTGGCCTAATGGGAGACTAAACTATATAGGATTCATGTAGGCCTAATGGGAGACTAAACTATATAGGATTCATGTAGGCCTAATGGGAGACTAAACTATATAGGATTCATGTAGGCCTAATGGGAGACTAAACTATATAGGATTCATGTAGGCCTAATGGGAGACTAAACTATATAGGATTCATGTAGGCCTAATGGGAGACTGAACAGTGAAGAAGGTTTCATGCAGTGTTGTCCCCTGACTGACGCAATGACATACAGACTATTATGCATGTGTATTCCTTCCTGCCATTCCTCCAGACCAATCACAGCTCGGCCTTTGCAAATATGAGCCAATCAACCAATCTATGCAGCCTCATCATGGGGTTCGGACTGTGGGTCCTTCTGGACAAGGAGAGCTTCATGGTCATCCTGCGTAAGTTTATCAAACTACACATACTAATGTGGCAGTCATTTCACCAGAGGAATGACAGTAATGTGGCAGTCATTTCACTAGAGGAATGACAGTAATGTGGCAGTCATTTCACCAGAGGAATGATAAAGGCAGTAATGTGGCAGTCATTTCACCAGAGGAATGATAGTAATGTGGCAGTCATTTCACCAGAGGAATGATAGTAATGTGGCAGTCATTTCACCAGAGAAATGATAGTAATGTGGCAGTCATTTCACCAGAGGAATGATAGTAATGTGGCAGTCATTTCACCAGAGGAATGATAGTAATGTGGCAGTCATTTCACCAGAGGAATGATAGTAATGTGGCAGTCATTTCACCAGAGGAATGATAGTAATGTGGCAGTCATTTCACCAGAGGAATGATAGTAATGTGGCAGTCATTTCACCAGAGGAATGATAGTAATGTGGCAGTCATTTCACCAGAGGAATGATAGTAATGTGGCAGTCATTTCACCAGAGGAATGACAGTAATGTGGCAGTCATTTCACCAGAGGAATGACAGTAATGTGGCAGTCATTTCACCAGAGGAATGACAGTAATGTGGCAGTCATTTCACCAGAGGAATGATGGTAATGTGGCAGTCATTTCACCAGAGGAACAGGTAATGTGGCAGTCATTTCACCAGAGGAATGATAGTAATGGGCAGTCATTTCACCAGAGGAATGACAGTAATGGGGACCAGAGGAATGACAGTAATGTGGATCATTTCAGGGGGACGGGGGCGAACAGGATGCGAACAGGACGGGGGGGCGAACAGGATGCGGGGGGACGGGGCGGTAACAGGATGCGGGGACGGGGGCGAACAGGATGCGGGGGACAGGATGCGGGGGACGGGGCGAACAGGATGCGGGGACGGGGGGCGAACAGGATGCGGGGACGGGGGCGAACAGGATGCGGGGACGGGGGGACAGGGGGGGAACAGGATGCGGGGGATGCGGGGGGGGCGAACAGGATGCGGGGACGGGGGCGAAGCAGGATGCGGGGGGACGGGGCGAACAGGATGCGGGGACGGGGGCGAACAGGATGCGGGGACGGGGGCGAACAGGATGCGGGGCGGGGGACAGGATGCGGGGGGACGGGGCGGAACAGGATGCGGGGACGGGGGGCGAACAGGATGCGGGGACGGGGCGGAACAGGATGCGGGGACGGGGGGCGAACAGGATGCGGGGGACGGGGCGGGGAGCAGGATGCGGGGACGGGGGGACGGGGGGGCGGAACAGGATGCGGGGACGGGGGGCGAACAGGATGCGGGGACGCGGGGGCGAACAGGATGCGGGGACGGGGGGCGAACAGGATGCGGGGACGGGGGCGAACAGGATGCGGGGACGCGGGGCGGAACAGGATGCGGGGACGCGGGGGCGAACAGGATGCGGGGGACAAACAGGATGCGGGGACGGGGCGAACAGGATGCGGGGACGGGGCGAACAGGATGCGGGGACGGGGCGAACAGGATGCAAGGCCACGGATTTTTTTTTCTCCTTCCGTCGATATCGCGTACGAATTGGTATCGTGAGACTTGGCCTGGTCGTATATATTGTTTGTAAAATGTTGTTATCGTGACATCACTAGTGTGAGCTGTAGTAAGGGTCTATATGAAGGTCTTTATAGTGGCCTGTAGTGGTTTGAGCTGTAGTAAGGGTTTATACCAAGGTCTTTATAGTAGCATGTAGTGGTGTGAGCTGTAGTAAGGGTTTATACCAAGGTCTTTATAGTAGCATGTAGTGGTGTGAGCTGTAGTAAGGGTTTATACCAAGGTCTTTATAGTAGCATGTAGTGGTGTGAGCTGTAGTAAGGGTTTATACCAAGGTCTTTATAGTAGCATGTAGTGGTGTGAGCTGTAGTAAGGGTTTATACCTAAGTCTTTAGTGGCCTGAATCAGGAATTATGTGAGGATGAGTTGAAACAAAGCCCAACCAGCCTAACGATCATTCCAGAGCTGGTTGTCCCAAGTGGCACCCTATTCCCAACATATAGTGCACTACATTTGACTAAGTAGTTCCACTCCCTCCTCCCACCACCGTTCCCTCCTCCCACCACCGTGCCCTCCTCCCACCACCGTGCCCTCCTCCCACACCCTCCTCCCACCACCGTTCTCCCACCACCGTTCCCTCCTCCCACCACCGTTCCCTCCTCCCACCACCGTTCCCTCCCTCCCACCACCGTTCCCTCCTCCCACCACCGTTCCCTCCTCCCACCACCGTTCCCTCCTCCCACCACCGTGCCCTCCTCCCACCACCGTGCCCTCCCCCCACCGTGCCCTCCTCCCACCACCGTGCCCTCCTCCCACCACCGTGCCCCCCTCCCACCACCGTCCCACGCCCTCCTCCCACCCCGCCCTCCTCCCACCACCGTTCTCCCCTCCCACCCCGTTCTCCCCCACGCCCTCCTCCCACCACCGTTCCCTCCTCCCACCACCGTTCTCCCTCCCTTCTCCCACGCCCTCCTCCCACCACCGTTCCCCTCCTCCCACCACCGTTCCCTCCTCCCACCACCGTTCCCTCCTCCCACCACCGTGCCCTCCTCCCCGTTCCCTTCTCCCACCACCGTTCTCCCCTTCTCCCACGCCCTCCTCCCACCACCGTGCCCTCCTCCCACCACCGTGCCCTCCTCCCACCACCGTGCCCTCCTCCCACCACCGTGCCCTCCTCCCACGCCCTCCCTCCTCCCACCACCGTTCCCTCCTCCCACCACCGTCCCCTCCTCCCACCACCGTGCCCTCCTCCCACCACCGTTCTCCCACGCCCTCCTCCCACCACCGTGCCCTCCTCCCACCACCGTGCCCTCCTCCCACCACCGTGCCCTCCTCCCACCACCGTGCCCTCCTCCCACCACCGTGCCCTCCTCCCACCACCGTGCCCTCCTCCCACCACCGTGCCCTCCTCCCACCACCGTGCCCTCCTCCCACCACCGTGCCCTCCTCCCACCACCGTTCCCTCCTCCCACCACCGTTCCCTCCTCCCACCACCGTCCCACGCCCTCCTCCCACCACCGTGCCCTCCTCCCACGCCCTCCTCCCACCACCGTGCCCTCCTCCCACCACCGTGCCCTCCTCCCACCCCTCCTCCCCACGCCCTCCTCCCACCACCGTGCCCTCCTCCCCGCCCTCCCTCCCACCACCGCCCTCCTCCCACGCCCTCCTCCCACCACCGTGCCCTCCTCCCACGCCCTCCTCCCACCACCGTGCCCTCCTCCCACGCCCTCCCCACCACCGCCCTCCTCCCACCCCTCCTCCCACGCCCTCCTCCCACCACCGTCCCTCTCCCCCACGCCCTCCTCCCACCACCGTTCTCCCACCGTGCCCTCTTCTCCCACCGCCCTCCTCCCACCACCGTGCCCTCCTCCCACGCCCTCCTCCCACCACCGTGCCCTCCTCCCACGCCCTCCTCCCACCACCCCCTGCCCTCCCACCACCGTGCCCTCCTCCCACCACCGTGCCCTCCTCCCACCACCGTGCCCTCCTCCCACCCGTGCCCTCCTCCCACCACCGTGCCCTCCTCCCACCACCGTGCCCTCCTCCCACCACCGTGCCCTCCTCCCACCACCGTGCCCTCCTCCCACCACCGTGCCCTCCTCCCTCCCACCACCGTGCCCTCCTCCCACCACCGTTCCCTCCTCCCACCACCGTGCCCTCCTCCCACCACTGTTCTCCCACGCCCTCCTCCCACCACCGTGCCCTCCTCCCACCACCGTGCCCTCCTCCCACGCCCCCTCCCACCACCGTGCCCTCCTCCCACCACCGTTCTCCCACGCCCTCCTCCCACCACCGTTCCCTCTCCCACGCCCTCCTCCCACCACCGTTCCCTCCTCCCACCACCGTCCCTCCTCCCACCACCCCTCCCACTCCCACCACCGTGCCCTCCTCCCACCACCGTTCTCCCACCCTCCTCCCACCACCGTGCCCTCCTCCCACCACCGCCCTCCTCCCACGCCCTCCTCCCACCACCGTGCCCCTCCTCCCACCACCTTGCCCTCCTCCCACGCCCTCCTCCCACCACCGTGCCCTCCTCCCACCACCGTTCTCCCACGCCCTCCTCCCACCACCGTGCCCTCCTCCCACCCCTCCTCCCTCCTCCCCCACGCCCTCCTCCCACCACCGTGCCCCTCCTCCCACGCCCTCCTCCCACCACCGTGCCCTCCTCCCACGCCCTCCTCCCACCACCGTGCCCTCCTCCCACGCCCTCCTCCCACCACCGTGCCCTCCTCCCACGCCCTCCTCCCACCACCGTTCTCCCACGCCCTCCTCCCACCACCATTCTCCCACGCCCTCCTCCCACCCACGCCCCCGTCCCACCCCTCCTCCCACGCCCTCCTCCCACCACCGTTCCCTCCTCCCACCACCGTGCCCTCCTCCCACCACCGTTCTCCCACGCCCTCCTCCCACCACCGTGCCCTCCTCCCACCACCGTTCCCTCCTCCCACCACGTAAACCTATGATTTCTTTATTTTTGGGGATCCAGCTGCAGGCGTCGTACCCATCTCTCCCTCCACTCTCCCCGGGTTCTATCCCAGAGGCTGCTTGCCACTCCCTCCACCCACCACTACCCCCGGGTTCTATCCCAGACGCTGCTTGCCACTCCCTCCACCCACACTACCCCGGGTTCTATCCCAGACGCTGCTTGCCACTCCCTCCACCCACCACTCCCCCGGGTTCTATCCCAGAGGCTGCTTGCCACTCCCTCCACCCACCACTCCCCCGGGTTCTATCCCAGACGCTGCTTGCCACTCCCTCCACCCACCACTCCCCCCGGGTTCTATCCCAGAGGCTGCTTGCCACTCCCTCCACCCACCACTCCCCCCGGGTTCTATCCCAGGGGTGCTATCCTAGCCGTTCCAACGTTAGAGGAGAGGGATCTGTTCTCTAGATGTTCCAACGTTAGAGGAGAGGGATCTGTTCTCTAGATGTTCCAACGTTAGAAGAGAGGGATCTGTTCTCTAGATGTTCCAACGTTAGAGTAACGGTAATGAGGAGAGGGATCTGTTCTCTAGATGTTCCAACGTTAGAGTAACGGTAATGAGGAGAGGGATCTGTTCTCTAGATGTTCCAACGTTAGAGGAGAGGGATCTGTTCTCTAGCCGTCCCAACGTTAGAGGAGAGGGATCTGTTCTCTAGATGTTCCAACGTTAGAGGAGAGGGATCTGTTCTCTAGATGTTCCAACGTTAGAGGAGAGGGATCTGTTCTCTAGATGTTCCAACGTTAGAGTAACGGTAATGAGGAGAGGGATCTGTTCTCTAGATGTTCCAACGTTAGAGTAACGGTAATGAGGAGAGGGATCTGTTCTCTAGATGTTCCAACGTTAGAGTAACGGTAATGAGGAGAGGGATCTGTTCTCTAGATGTTCCAACGTTAGAGGAGAGGGATCTGTTCTCTAGCTGTTCCAACGTTAGAGTAACGGTAATGAGGAGAGGGATCTGTTCTCTAGATGTTCCAACGTTAGAGTAACGGTAATGAGGAGAGGGATCTGTTCTCTAGATGTTCCAACGTTAGGAGAGGGACTAGATGTTCCAATGAGGAGAGGGATCTGTTCTCTAGATGTTCCAACGTTATGAGGAGAGGGATCTGTTCTCTAGATGTTCCAACGTTAGAGTAACGGTAATGAGGAGAGGGATCTGTTCTCTAGATGTTCCAACGTTAGAGTAACGGTAATGAGGAGAGGGATCTGTTCTCTAGATGTTCCCAACGTAATGAGGAGAGGGATCTGTTCTCTAGATGTTCCAACGTTAGAGGAGAGGGATCTGTTCTCTAGATGTTCCAACGTTAGAGGAGAGGGATCTGTTCTCTAGATGTTCCAACGTTAGAGTAACGGTAATGAGGAGAGGGATCTGTTCTCTAGATGTTCCAACGTTAGAGTAACGGTAATGAGGAGAGGGATCTGTTCTCTAGATGTTCCAACGTTGAGGAGAGGGATCTGTTCTCTAGATGTTCCAAAGGGATCTGTTCTCTAGATGTTCCAAGAGTAACGGTAATGAGGAGAGGGATCTGTTCTCTAGCTGTTCCAACGTTAGAGGAGAGGGATCTGTTCTCTAGCCAGGAGAGGGATCTGTTCTCTAGATGTTCCAACGTTAGAGGAGAGAGATCTGTTCTCTAGCTGTTCCAACATTAGAGGAGAGGGATCTGTTCTCTAGATGTTCCAACGTTAGAGAGAGGGATCTGTTCTCTAGATGTTCCAAATGAGGAGAGAGGGATCTGTTCTCTAGCTGTTCCAACATTAGAGGAGAGGGATCTGTTCTCTAGCTGTTCCAACGTTAGAGTAGACTAGGTTCCAAATTGAGGAGAGGGATCTGTTCTCTAGATGTTCCAACGTTAGAGGAGAGGGATCTGTTCTCTAGATGTTCCAACGTTAGAGGAGAGGGATCTGTTCTCTAGCTGTTCCAACGTTAGAGGAGAGGGATCTGCTCTAGATGTTCCAACGTTAGAGGAGAGGGATCTGTTCTCTAGATGTTCCAACGTTAGAGGAGAGGGATCTGTTCTCTAGATGTTCCAACTGTTAGATGTTCCAACGGAGGAGAGGGATCTGTTCTCTAGATGTTCCAACGTTAGAGGAGAGGGATCTGTTCTCTAGATGTTCCAACGTTAGAGGAGAGGGATCTGTTCTCTAGATGTTCCAACGTTAGAGGAGAGGGATCTGTTCTCTAGATGTTCCAACGTTAGAGGAGAGGGATCTGTTAGCTGTTCCAACGTTAGAGTAACGGTAATGAGGAGAGGGATCTGTTCTCTAGCTGTTCCAACGTTAGAGGAGAGGGATCTGTTCTCTAGATGTTCCAACGTTAGAGGAGAGGGATCTGTTCTCTAGCTGTTCCAACATTAGAGTAACGGTAATGAGGAGAGGGATCTGTTCTCTAGCTGTTCCAACGTTAGAGGAGAGGGATCTGTTCTCTAGATGTTCCAACGTTAGAGGAGAGGGATCTGTTCTCTAGATGTTCCAACGTTAGAGGAGAGGGATCTGTTCTCTAGATGTTCCAACGTTAGAGGAGAGGGATCTGTTCTCTAGATGTTCCAACGTTAGAGGAGAGGGATCTGTTCTCTAGCCAGGAGAGGGATCTGTTCTCTAGATGTTCCAACGTTAGAGTAACGGTAATGAGGAGAGGGATCTGTGATGTGCTGCAGGGTCTGTCTCTAATAATCAGAGACATGTCTGGTTAAACTGCTTTTGCTGGGAATGAGGGTTCCCATCCAGCGGTTGACATATTCCTTCAGTAATATTGCCACAGTCATCCCGCTTAGAAGAAGAAGAAATCAGCCAGCATGGCATTATTGAACTTCCTGTATTCCGCATTGGTCACACGCTAGAGTATAGCGCCAACCAACCACAGCTATTTCATCACGGTATTAAATAGGATACTGTTTTTTCTGTGTATTTAGTTCGCTTTGTCTCTATGACCTGTATACATTTGGCCATGTTTCACATCTTGCATAAGCATTTCACTGACACTGCGCTGGCACTGCGCTGACACTGCGCTGACAAAACAACACTTTGATTTGCACGACGTGCCAGATGTTTCTGCCAGTATAGTGAAAACCTCTGGGGAGCTCGTCTCTGTCTCCAAGGATGACGTCTCCTAAACTAAATACTTGAGATGAGGTTGAACTGTCCGTTCTCTCTGTGTCTCAGTGGTTTCTGGGCTTGGGCCTCCGTGATGGCACACTTCTGGTTCCAGACCTCCGGAGTGGTCCACAGAAACATGCTTCTCTCTTTCCTTTGAAAGCCTCAGAATGTTTGGCAGTGACACACACACACACACACACACACACACACACACACACACACACACACACACAACACACACACACACACACACACACACACACACACACACACACACACACACACACACACACACACTGAGAACAGTGTCCTCAGAGTAACATATATCATTACTCCTGTTGCCAGACAAAATCTATGTCCCAAATTGCACCCTGTTCCCTACATAGTGCACAATATTTTACGTTTTTTAAGTGAACTTTTTTGGTCCAAAGTAGTGCACTACATAGGGAAAAGGGTGCCATTTTGAAATGAAGACCTAATCTCTCTCTGGCTCCAGTGGACTTTTATTTTTATAGAAGCCAAAATTCCCCGAACTGTTTCCATGACCAGATTTGCTGGTTTGAGATCAGGTCTCCTTTTGGTTTTGTGGGAATGAGTTGCCTTATAGGAAGATGTCTTATATTCTACTGTCTGTTCACCTGATTTAGAATTCCTCACAATCAAATGTCGACCGCATTATCTACCAAGAGAGTTCTCTTCGATTATAATCACAGCCGTATAAATCCCCCCCCCCCAAGCAGACACATCGATGGCTCTGAACAAACTTTATTTGACTCTTTGCAAACTGGAATCTATACATCCTGAGGCTGCATTCATTGTAGCTGGAGATTTTAACAAGGCTAATCTGAAAACAAGACTCCCTAAATTGTATCAGCATATCGATTGCGCAACCAGGGCTGAAAAAACCTTGGATCATTGTTACTCTAACTTCCACGACGCATATAAGGCCCTGCCCCGCCCCCCCTTTCGGAAAAGCTGACCACGACTCCATTTTGCTGATCCCTACCTACAGACAGAAACTAAAACAAGAAGCTCCCACGCTGAGGTCTGTCCAACGCTGGTCCGACCAAGCTGATTCCACACTCCAAGACTGCTTCCATCACGTGGACTGGGATATGTTTCGTATTGCATCAGACAGCAACATTGACGAATACGCTGATTCGGTGTGCGAGTTCATTAGAACGTGCGTTGAAGATGTCGTTCCCATAGCAACGATTAAAACATTCCCTAACCAGAAACCGTGGATTGATGGCAGTATTCGCATGAAACTGAAGGCACGAACCACTGCTTTTAATCAGGGCAAGGTGACTGGTAACATGACCGAATACAAACAGTGCAGCTATTCCCTCCGCAAGGCTATCAAACAAGCTAAGCGTCAGTATAGAGACAAAGTAGAATCTCAATTCAACGGCTCAGACGCAAGAGGTATGTGGCAGGGTCTACAGTCAATCACGGACTACAAGAAGAAAACCAGCCCAGTCACGGACCAGGATGTCTTGCTCCCAGGCAGACTAAATAACTTTTTTACCCGCTTTGAGGACAATACAGTGCCACTGACACGGCCTGCAACGAAAACATGCGGCCTCTCCTTCACTGCAGCTGAGGTGAATCAAACATTTAAACGTGTTAACCCTCGCGAGGCTGCAGGCCCAGACGGCATCCCCAGCCGTGCCCTCAGAGGATGCGCAGACCAGCTGGCCGGTGTGTTCACGGACATATTCAATCAATCCCTATACCAGTCTGCTGTTCCCACATGCTTCAAGAGGGCCACCATTGTTCCTGTTCCCAAGAAAGCTAAGGTAACTGAGCTAAACGACTACCGCCCCGTAGCACTCACTTCCGTCATCATGAAGTGCTTTGAGAGACTAGTCAAGGACCATATCACCTCCACCCTACCTGACACCCTAGACCCACTCCAATTTGCTTACCGCCCAAATAGGTCCACAGACGATGCAATCTCAACCACACTGCACACTGCCCTAACCCATCTGGACAAGAGGAATACCTATGTGAGAATGCTGTTCATCGACTACAGCTCGGCATTCAACACCATAGTACCCTCCAAGCTCGTCATCAAGCTCGAGACCCTGGGTCTCGACCCCGCCCTGTGCAACTGGGTACTGGACTTCCTGACGGGCCGCCCCCAGGTGGTGAGGGTAGGCAACAACATCTCCACCCCGCTGATCCTCAACACTGGGGCCCCACAAGGGTGCGTTCTGAGCCCTCTCCTGTACTCCCTGTTCACCCACGACTGCGTGGCCACGCACGCCTCCAACTCAATCATCAAGTTTGCGACACAACAGTGGTAGGCTTGATTACCAACAACGACGAGACGGCCTACAGGGAGGAGGTGAGGGCCCTCGGAGTGTGGTGTCAGGAAAATAACCTCACACTCAACGTCAACAAAACTAAGGAGATGATTGTGGACTTCAGGAAACAGCAGAGGGAACACCCCTATCCACATCGATGGAACAGTAGTGGAGAGGGTAGCAAGTGTTAAGTTCCTCGGCATACACATCACAGACAAACTGAATTGGTCCACTCACACAGACAGCATCGTGAAGAAGGCGCAGCAGCGCCTCTTCAACCTCAGGAGGCTGAAGAAATTCGGCTTGTCACCAAAAGCACTCACAAACTTCTACAGATGCACAATCGAGAGCATTCTGGCGGGCTGTATCACCGCCTGGTATGGCAACTGCACCGCCCTCAACCGTAAGGCTCTCCAGAGGGTAGTGAGGTCTGCACAACGCATCACTGGGGGCAAACTACCTGCCCTCCAGGACACCTACACCACCCGATGTTACAGGAAGGCCATAAAGATCATCAAGGACAACAACCACCCGAGCCACTGCCTGTTCACCCCGCTATCATCCAGAAGGCGAGGTCAGTGCAGGTGCATCAAAGCTGGGACCGAGAGACTGAAAAACAGCTTCTATCTCAAGGACATCAGACTGTTAAACAGCCACCACTAACATTGAGTGGCTGCTGCCAACACACTGACTCAACTCCAGCCACTTTAATTATGGGAATTGATGGGAAATTATGTAAAATATATCACTAGCCACTTTAAGCAATGCTACCTAATATAATGTTTACATACCCTACATTATTCATCTCATATGTATACGTATATACTGTACTCTATCATCTACTGCATCCTTATGTAATACATGTATCACTAGCCACTTTAACTATGCCACTTTGTTTACATACTCATCTCATATGTATATACTGTACTCGATACCATCTACTGTATCTTGCCTAAGCTGCTCTGTACCATCACTCATTCATATATCTTTATGTACATATTCTTTATCCCCTTACACTGTGTATAAGACAGTAGTTTGTTTTGTTGGAATTGTTAGTTAGATTACTTGTTGGATTATTACTGCAATTGTCGGAACTAGAAGCACAAGCATTTCACTACACTCGCATTAATATCTGCTAACCATGTGTATGTGACAAATACAATTTTATTTGATTTGTCTACCTGTCAGACGTGAGGCAGAACACTGTGTCTGCTAAGGGATGAATGGGTTAGGGTTAGGGTAAAATGCCTGTCACTGTGTAGTAGGTGTGCTAACATGCTAGCCTATATATGGTTTTTACCATAGCGATGCTAAAATGCTAGCCTGTGTTTAACACGGTGTCTGCTAAGGGATGTTAGGGTTAGGGTAAAATGCCTGTCACTGTGTAGTAGGTGTGCTAACATGCTAGCCTATATATGGTTTTTACCATAGCGATACTAAAATGCTAGCCTGTGTATAGCCTACATCAGACTGCTTAAATACAAGCCTGCACAGTAGCCGATTGCTAAACTGCTAACCTATATGTGTTAACAGCAGATATGCTCACGAGTCTGCTTGTTCCCACCTCTACAGAGGAGTCCCCCATAGTGTACTGTAGGTATGCTAAAATGCTAGCCTCTATATGGTTTTTACCATAGCGATGCTAACATGCTAGCCTGTGCATAGCCTACATCAGACTGCTTAAATACTGCTAACCTATATGTGTTTACAGCAGATATGCTAACGAGTCTGCTTGTTCCCACCTCTACAGAGGAGTCCCCCATGGTGTACTGTAGGTATGCTAAAATGGTAGCCTATATATGGTTTTTACCATAGCGATGCTAATGTGCTAACCTGAGAGTGTTGCTTTGTTTCTCTCTACAGAAGAGTCCTCCACAGTGCTGAAGATAGCTTCCTACATCCTGATAGGTGTCGGTGGTCTCTCCATGTTGATGGGCTTCCTGGGTTGCCTGGGGGCTATCTATGAGATCCGCTGTCTGCTGGGCCTGGTGAGCACAGGCACACACACACAGGCACAGGCACACACACAGACACACACAGACACACACAGACACACACAGGCCTGCCTGGTCTGACTCGCAATCAGTGGTGCATGAAGCTAAAGTCAAAACCATCTTTAAAACATTGCTGGCATCTCCAAAATCTACACTGAGTGTACAAAACATTAGGAACACCTGCTCCTTCCATGACATGGACTGACCAGGTGAATCCAGGTTAAAGCTATGATCCCTTATTGATGTCACTTGTTACATCCACTTCAAATCAGTGTAGATGAAGGGGAGGAGACAGTTTAAGGAAGGATTTTTAAGCCTTGAGACAATTGAGACATGGACTGTGTATGTGTGCCATTCAGAGGGTGAAAGGGCAAGACAAAAGATTGAAGTGCCTTTGAACAGGAAGTGGTAGTAGGTGCCAAGCGCACCAGTTTGAGTGTGTCAAGAACTGCAACGATGCTGGGTTTTTCACACTCAACAGTTTCCTGTGTGTATCAAGAATGGTCCACCACCCGAAGGACATCCAGCCAATTTAACACAACTGTGGGAAGCATTGGAGTCAACATGAACCAGCATCCCTGTGGAACACTTTCGACACCTTGTAGAGTCCACGCCCCGATGAATTGAGGCTGTTATGAGGACAAAAAGGGGCCGCAACTCAATATTAGGAAGGTGTTCTTAATGTTTTGTCCACTCAGTGTATGCTAGTGTGAATGCATTACAAACTACTGCTACTCTACAGGGAGGAGTCGCTCACAAAAGCCCAGTGGCTGTTCCAGTTGGATATTGTAGCAACACAAAGCCCCGTGGCTGTTCCAGTTGGATATTATAGCAACACAAAGCCCTGTGGCTGTTCCAGTTGGATATTGTAGCAACACAAAGCCCCGTGGCTGTTCCAGTTGGATATTATAGCAACACAAAGCCCTGTGGCTGTTCCAGTTGGATATTGTAGCAACACAAAGCCCCGTGGCTGTTCCAGTTGAATACTATAGCAACACAAAGCCCTGTGGCTGTTCCAGTTGGATATTGTAGCAACACAAAGCCCCGTGGCTGTTCCAGTTGGATATTATAGCAACACAAAGCCCTGTGGCTGTTCCAGTTGGATATTGTAGCAACACAAAGCCCCGTGGCTGTTCCAGTTGGATATTGTAGCAACACAAAGCCCCGTGGCTGTTCCAGTTGGATATTATAGCAACACAAAGCCCCGTGGCTGTTCCAGTTGGATATTGTAGCAACACAAAGCCCCGTGGCTGTTCCAGTTGGATATTGTAGCAACACAAAGCCCCGTGGCTGTTCCAGTTGGATATTATAGCAACACAAAGCCCCGTGGCTGTTCCAGTTGGATATTGTAGCAACACAAAGCCCCGTGGCTGTTCCAGTTGGATATTGTAGCAACCCAAAGCCCCGTGGCTGTTCCAGTTGGATATTATAGCAACCCAAAGCCCCGTGGCTGTTCCAGTTGGATATTGTAGCAACAGAAAGCCTTGTGGCTGTTCCAGTGGATATTGTAGCAACAGAAAGCCCCGTGGCTGTTCCAGTTGGATATTGTAGCAACACAAAGCCCCGTGGCTGTTCCAGTTGGATATTATAGCAACACAAAGCCCTGTGGCTGTTCCAGTTGGATATTGTAGCGACACAAAGCCCCGTGGCTGTTCCAGTTGGATATTATAGCAACACAAAGCCCTGTGGCTGTTCCAGTTGGATATTGTTGCAACACAAAGCCCCGTGGCTGTTCCAGTTGGATATTGTAGCAACACAAGGCCCTGTGGCTGTTCCAGTTGGATATTGTAGCGACACAAAGCCCCGTGGCTGTTCCAGTTGGATATTATAGCAACACAAAGCCCTGTGGCTGTTCCAGTTGGATATTGTTGCAACACAAAGCCCCGTGGCTGTTCCTGTTGGATATTGTAGCAACACAAAGCCCTGTGGCTGTTCCAGTTGGATATTGTAGCAACAGAAAGCCCCGTGGCTGTTCCAGTTGGATATTGTAGCAACACAAAGCCCTGTGGCTGTTCCAGTTGGATATTGTAGCAACAGAAAGCCCCGTGGCTGTTCCAGTGGATATTGTAGCAACAGAAAGCCCCGTGGCTGTTCCAGTGGATATTGTAGCAACCCAAAGCCCCGTGGCTGTTCCAGTTGGATATTGTAGCAACAGAAAGCCCCGTGGCTGTTCCAGTGGATATTGTAGCAACACAAAGCCCTGTGGCTGTTCCAGTTGGATATTGTAGCAACACAAAGCCCCGTGGCTGTTCCAGTTGGATATTGTAGCAACACAAAGCTCTGTGGCTGTTCCAGTTGGATATTGTAGCAACACAAAGCCCTGTGGCTGTTCCAGTTGGATATTGTTGCAACAGAAAGCCCCGTGGCTGTTCCTGTTGGATATTGTAGCAACACAAAGCCCTGTGGCTGTTCCAGTTGGATATTGTAGCAACAGAAAGCCCCGTGGCTGTTCCAGTTGGATATTGTAGCAACACAAGGCCCTGTGGCTGTTCCAGTTGGATATTGTAGCAACAGAAAGCCCCGTGGCTGTTCCAGTGGATATTGTAGCAACAGAAAGCCCCGTGGCTGTTCCAGTGGATATTGTAGCAACACAAAGCCCTGTGGCTGTTCCAGTTGGATATTGTAGCAACACAAAGCCCCGTGGCTGTTCCAGTTGGATATTGTAGCAACACAAAGCTCTGTGGCTGTTCCAGTTGGATATTGTAGCAACACAAAGCCCCGTGGCTGTTCCAGTTGGATATTGTAGCAACACAAAGCTCTGTGGCTGTTCGTTGGATATTGTAGCAACACAAAGCCCTGTGGCTGTTCCAGTTGGATATTGTAGCAACAGAAAGCCCCGTGGCTGTTCCAGTGGATATTGTAGCAACCCAAAGCCCCGTGGCTGTTCCAGTTGGATATTGTAGCAACAGAAAGCCCCGTGGCTGTTCCAGTGGATATTGTAGCAACACAAAGCCCTGTGGCTGTTCCAGTTGGATATTGTAGCAACACAAAGCCCCGTGGCTGTTCCAGTTGGATATTGTAGCAACACAAAGCCCCGTGGCTGTTCCAGTTGGATATTGTAGCAACACAAAGCCCTGTGGCTGTTCCAGTTGGATATTGTAGCAACACAAAGCCCCGTGGCTGTTCCAGTTGGATATTGTAGCAACACAAAGCCCCGTGGCTGTTCCAGTGGATATTGTAGCAACACAAAGCCCTGTGGCTGTTCCAGTTGGATATTGTAGCAACACAAAGCCCCGTGGCTGTTCCAGTTGGATATTGTAGCAACACAAAGCTCTGTGGCTGTTCCAGTTGGATATTGTAGCAACACAAAGCCCCGTGGCTGTTCCAGTTGGATATTGTAGCAACACAAAGCTCTGTGGCTGTTCCAGTTGGATATTGTAGCAACACAAAGCTCTGTGGCTGTTCCAGTTGGATATTGTAGCAACACAAAGCCCTGTGGCTGTTCCAGTTGGATATTGTAGCAACAGAAAGCCCCGTGGCTGTTCCAGTGGATATTGTAGCAACACAAAGCCCTGTGGCTGTTCCAGTTGGATATTGTAGCAACACAAAGCCCCGTGGCTGTTCCAGTTGGATATTGTAGCAACACAAAGCCCCGTGGCTGTTCCAGTTGGATGTTGTAGCATCACAAAGCTCCGTGGCTGTTCCAGTTGGATATTGTAGCAACACAAAGCTCTGTGGCTGTTCCAGTTGGATATTGTAGCAACACAAAGCCCCGTGGCTGTTCCAGTTGGATATTGTAGCAACACAAAGCCCCGTGGCTGTTCCAGTTGGATATTGTAGCAACACAAAGCCCCGTGGCTGTTCCAGTTGGATATTGTAGCAACACAAAGCCCCGTGGCTGTTCCAGTTGGATATTGTAGCAACACAAAGCCCCGTGGCTGTTCCAGTGGATATTGTAGCAACACAAAGCCCCGTGGCTGTTCCAGTTGGATATTGTAGCAACACAAAGCCCCGTGGCTGTTCCAGTTGAATACTGTAGCAACACAAAGCCCCGTGGCTGTTCCAGTTGGATATTGTAGCAACAGAAAGCCCCGTGGCTGTTCCAGTGGATATTGTAGCAACACAAAGCCCCGTGGCTGTTCCAGTGGATATTGTAGCAACACAAAGCCCCGTGGCTGTTCCAGTGGATATTGTAGCAACACAAAGCCCTGTGGCTGTTCCAGTTGGATATTGTAGCAACACAAAGCCCCGTGGCTGTTCCAGTTGGATATTGTAGCAACACAAAGCTCTGTGGCTGTTCCAGTTGGATATTGTAGCAACACAAAGCCCCGTGGCTGTTCGTTGGATATTGTAGCAACACAAAGCCCCGTGGCTGTTCCAGTTGGATATTGTAGCAACACAAAGCCCTGTGGCTGTTCGTTGGATATTGTAGCAACACAAAGCCCCGTGGCTGTTCCAGTTGGATATTGTAGCAGTGTCTAGGAGATGATGTGGAAGTTCACATCCTAGTCAATTATTTACATACATAGTTGAATACATAATGCATTTCTATTTGAAGGCATGTTGATGTCTGAACGATGCTGCAGGGGATGATGTCTGGTGATTGGGTGGATGTGTTTATGCATTGTTATTATGGACTGTTGCCACGGTGATGTCATCTCATATATCCCATGATCCTCTCTTCCTCCCCAGTACTTCACCTGCCTGCTGCTGATTCTGATTGGTCAGGTGGCAGCCGGTGTACTCATCTACTTCCAGAAGGACCTGGTGAGTGATGTCACTTCCTGTTTACACCTGTTGTTGGTCGAGTTCAGGAAAGAGAAATGTCAGAAAAGTATGTCATTTTGTAATTTAGCAGACACACTTAACCCTAATTGCTCCTGTAAGTCACAGTGGATAAGTGCCTTGCTCAAGGGCACATCGAAATATTTTTTTTAACTAGTCAGCTCGGGGATTCGAACCAGCAATATTTTGGTTACTGGCCCAAAGCTCTTAACTGCCGCTGCTCTGAACCACTAGACTACATGTCTGTTCTACACGGTGTGTCTGTGTCCCTGAACATTCCAGAATGTTGAACCCACCTGAACACACCCTGTTCTGTAGAAAATGACTCACTACACCCTTGAGACAACACCTTGTTCTGAGACTGATTACACCTTGTAACTTTCAGTCAGAACACGCTACCAAAAGCTGTGTTAATGCATTCTATAGGACCAGAATAACATATACATTCTATAGGACCAGAATAACATGTACATTCTATAGGACCAGAATAACACATACATTCTATAGGACCAGAATAACACATACATTCTATAGGACCAGAATAACACATACATTCTATAGGACCAGAATAACACATACATTCTATAGGGCCAGAATAACATATACATTCTATAGGACCAGAACAACATATACATTCTATAGGGCCAGAATAACATATACATTCTATAGGACCAGAACAACATTCTATAGGACCAGAACGAACAACATTCTATAGGACCAGAACAACATATACATTCTATAGGACCAGAACAACATATACATTCTACTGGACCAGAACAACATTCTATAGGACCAGAACGAACAACATTCTATAGGACCAGAACAACGTTCTATAGGACCAGAACAACATGTACATTCTACTGGACCAGAACAATGTTCTACTGGACCAGAACAACATTCTATAGGACCAGAACAACATATACATTCTATAGGACCAGAACAACATATACATTCTATAGGACCAGAACAACATAGACCTGTAGAATAATAGGGAAGACATCCACATGAAATAACACATGGAACTAGGCACTAGTGTAGTGGTGGTGATTATTGTTTTAGGAGGCCTTGGCCCCAGAGGCCCCGGAGGACCAGAGGACAGCCTGGCCAGGTGTGTGTCTGTCAGTGAGAGGAAGTAAGCAGAGGGGTCAGAGAGGGAGAGAGGTGTGTATGTCGGTGAGCAGAGGGGTCAGAGAGAGAGGTGTGTGTGTGTCGGTGAGCAGAGGGGTCAGAGAGAGAGGTGTGTGTCGGTGAGGAGAGGGGTCAGAGAGAGAGCGAGGGGTCAGAGAGAGGGTGACTGCTGCTCGTAGGAACACACTCACACCAGCTGGAGAGATGTGTGAACACAGATGTGGATAATTGGAGAAACATGCACACACACACTCACACACACACCTTCTATAACTTTCTAGCTGGTTTGGAATGACCTTGCAGATTGTAGCAGAAGATATAGACTTGTAATGGAACAGAATCCATCCTGGCTGGATAGGATAGTTTGACTTGGTTCAGCCACCTCAACACACACACACACACACACACACACACACACACACACACACACTGCCTGTCTCTCCCAGTGGACCTGAAGGGAAACATCTGACTAGGAAACGCCGTAAAGCTGAAATCCACCTCTCAGACTCAAATATTGTTTGAGTCCCAAATGGCACCCTCTTCCCTCTATAGTGCACTACATAGGGAGGAGGATGCCATTTGGGACAGCCATAGATAATATCCCTGATGTATCCCTGAAGTAGTACACTATATAGGGAAGAGTGTGCTGTTTGGGACAGCCATAGATATTATCCCTGAAGTAGTACACTATATAGGGAAGAGTGTGCTGTTTGGGACAGCCATAGATATTATCCCTGAAGTAGTACACTATATAGGGAAGAGGGTGCTGTTTGGGACAGCCATAGATATTATCCCTGAAGTAGTACACTATATAGGGAGGAGGATGCCATTTGGGACAGCCATAGATATTATCCCTGAAGTAGTACACTATATAGGGAGGAGGATGCCATTTGGGACAGCCATAGATATTATCCCTGAAGTAGTACACTATATAGGGAGGAGGATGCCATTTGGGACAGCCATAGATATTATCCCTGAAGTAGTACACTATATAGGGAGGAGGATGCCATTTGGGACAGCCATAGATATTATCCCTGAAGTATCCCTGAAGTAGTACACTATATAGGGAAGAGTGTGCTGTTTGGGACAGCCATATATATTATCCCTGAAGCTTCCTGCTTTTTGGATCTGAAATAGAACCAAGTCTGGATCTAACATTTAACATTCATTTTTTAAATTTGATTTCACCTTTATTTAACCAGGTAGACCAGGTCACCTTTATTTAACCAGGTAGACCAGGTCACCTTTATTTAACCAGGTCACCTTTATTTAACCAGGTAGACCAGGTCACCTTTATTTAACCAGGTAGACCAGATTACCTTTATTTAACCAGGTAGACCAGATTACCTTTATTTAACCAGGTAGACCAGATTACCTTTATTTAACCAGGTAGGCCAGATCACCTTTATTTAACCAGGTAGACCAGATCACCTTTATTTAACCAGGTAGGCCAGTTGAGAACAAGTTCTCATTTACAACTGCGACCTGGCCAAGATAAAGCAAAGCAGTTCGCCACATCCAACAACACAGAGTTACACATGGGATAAACAAAAATACAGTAGAAAAAGTCTATATACAGTGTGTGTAAATGAGGTAAGATAAGGGAGGTAAGGCAATAAATAGGCCGTAGTGGGGAAATAATTACAATTTAGCAATTAAACACGGGAGTGATAGATGTGCAGAAGATGAATGTTCAAGTAGAGACACTGGGGTGCAAAGGAGCAAAAATAAATGTATATAATAACAGTATGGGGATGAGGTAGTTGGGTAGGCTGTTTACAGATGGGCTGTGTACAGGTACAGTGATCTGTGAGCTGCTCTGACAGCCGATGCTTAAAGTTAGTGAGGGAGATGTGCGTCTCCAGCTTCAGTGATTTAGGTAGGTAGGAAGGGAGATCTGATCCTCCCCTACCACCACACTGAGGCCTCTCCCTACCACCACATTGAGGCCTCTCCCTACCACCACACTGAGGCCTCTCCCTACCACCACATTGAGGCCTCTCCCTACCACCACATTGAGGCCTCTCCCTACCACCACATTGAGGCCTCTCCCTACCACCACATTGAGGCCTCTCCCTACCACCACACTGAGGCCTCTCCCTACCACCACACTGAGGCCTCTCCCTACCACCACACTGAGGCCTCTCCCTACCACCACACTGAGGCCTCTCCCTACCACCACACTGAGGCCTCTCCCTACCACCACACTGAGGCCTCTCCCTACCACCACACTGAGGCCTCTCCCTACCACCACACTGAGGCCTCTCCCTACCACCACACTGAGGCCTCTCCCTACCACCACACTGAGGCCTCTCCCTACCACCACACTGAGGCCTCTCCCTACCACCACACTGAGGCCTCTCCCTACCACCACACTGAGGCCTCTCCCTACCACCACACTGAGGCCTCTCCCTACCACCACACTGAGGCCTCTCCAGATGTGCGTCTCCAGCTTCAGTTATTTTTCAGCATCAGCCGGCGGCTGCAGCCTCTCTGCCAGATGGGCAAGACTGGACATGTTGCTGCTTCAGTACTTTAAACAATATCTGATTTCTCAGTAATACTCTGTTCACTATAACGAAGCATTTCAACACAACAGACATGTTCCAAATCATGTAGCTAACCACGCTGGGCCTGTCGCTGGGCCTGCCGCTGGGCCCTGGGCCTGCCGCTGGGCCTGTCGCTGGGCCTGTCGCCGGGCCTACGGTTGAGAAGGAGGTGAGGATATAGGAAGTGAGGAGATGGGAAGCGAGGAATGTTGTTAAGGCTCATTGAGAGAGCACATGTCTCACCACAGGAAGACATGCCAGGTCTCCCTTCTGACGTCAATGAGACTTCCTGGTTCAATAAAGGTTCAAAACAAAACGCGTTTCAACGACCATCGAACTTCCTGTCGTTCTGCTCTTTAACAACACACACCTGAAAGAGCCCTATTCCCTATATAGTGGTACTACTATAGACCAGAGCCCTATTCCCTATATAGTGGTACTACTATAGACCAGAGCCCTATTCCCTATATAGTGGTACTACTATAGACCAGAGCCCTATTCCCTATATAGTGGTACTACTATAGACCAGAGCCCTATTCCCTATATAGTGGTACTACTATAGACCAGAGCCCTATTCCCTATATAGTGGTACTACTATAGGCCAGAGCCCTATTCCCTATATAGTGGTACTACTATAGACCAGAGCCCTATTCCCTATATAGTGGTACTACTATAGACCAGAGTCCTATTCCCTATATAGTGGTACTACTATAGACCAGAGCCCTATTCCCTATATAGTGTACTACTATAGACCAGAGCCATATTCCCTATATAGTGTACTACTATAGACCAGAGCCCTATTCCCTATATAGTGTACTACTATAGACCAGAGCCCTATTCCCTATATAGTGGTACTACTATAGACCAGAGCCCTATTCCCTATATAGTGGTACTACTATAGACCAGAGTCCTATTCCCTATATAGTGGTACTACTATAGACCAGAGTCCTATTCCCTATTTAGTACACTACTATAGACCAGAGCCCTATTCCCTATATAGTGGTACTACTATAGACCAGAGCCCTATTCCCTATATAGTGTACTACTATAGACCAGAGCCCTATTCCCTATATAGTGCACTACTTTTGACTGGAGCCCTATACACCCTTGTTAAAAGTAGTGCACTATAAAGGGAATAGGGTGCCATTTGGGAGAGAGAGCCTCTATTTGCCCTGATTCAACAGAGAAGGAAAGGGGAGGGGTCAGAGACGAGTGGGAGGGGTCAGAGACGAGTGGGAGGGGTCAGAGACGAGTGGGGGGGGGTCAGAGTGGGGACGAGTGGGAGGGGGTCAGAGACGAGTGGGGAGGGGTCAGAGACGAGTGGGAGGGGTCAGAGACGAGTGGGAGGGGTCAGATCTACACATTCCAAACAATGCTAGTTTTCAATAGTCAGGGATATTGGTCGACAGGAATTTACTCAGATTTATTCAACTGATTTGTATCTCTAGTTCTGGGCATTGTATTTTCTCTCCAGGTTTTGTGTTTGTGTTTAGAAACCAACACTGGCTGTCTGATTTGACTCATTGAATGACTGGTTTACTGACTGGTTTCCCCCCATCTCTCTTTCTCGTCTGTGTCTGTCTCTGTGTCTGTCTCTGTGTCTGTCTCTGTGTCTGTCTCTGTGTCTGTCTCTGTGTCTGTCTCTGTGTCTGTCTCTGTGTCTGTCTCTGTGTCTGTCTCTGTGTCTGTCTCTGTCTCTGTCTCTGTGTCTGTCTCTGTGTCTGTCTCTGTCTCTGTGTCTGTGTCTATCTCTGTCTCTGTGTCTGTGTCTGTCTCTGTCTCTGTCTCTGTCTCTGTGTCTGTGTCTGTGTCTGTCTCTGTGTCTGTGTCTGTGTCTATCTCTGTCTCTGTCTCTGTGTCTGTCTCTGTGTCTGTCTCTGTGTCTGTGTCTG
This sequence comes from Oncorhynchus tshawytscha, assembly GCF_018296145.1. Lineage (NCBI taxonomy): Eukaryota > Metazoa > Chordata > Actinopteri > Salmoniformes > Salmonidae > Oncorhynchus > Oncorhynchus tshawytscha. Next base: position 33,501 of record NW_024609483.1, read on the forward strand.
TGTCTATCTCTGTCTCTGTCTCTGTGTCTGTCTCTGTGTCTGTCTCTGTGTCTGTGTCTCTGTGTCTGTGTCTCTGTGTCTGTGTCTCTGTGTCTGTGTCTGTGTCTGTCTCTGTGTCTCTGTCTCAGCTAAATAAGGAGATGTCCAACATCGTGACCCAGATCCTGAGCAACTACCCTGGGAAGAACAGCACCACCGAGCAGGCCTGGGATTACATACAGAGGACGGTGAGAGGAGAGCACAGATCTAGGATCATCTTCCCTTAACTCTAACCATTTTGAACTACGAGGGGGGGGGGTTATTTTGACTTGCAACGGAGGTCAATTCCAACCAGTTCAAAAGTCACCAAACCCGTCGACCAAAAGAGGTTTAACAGGACCTGTAGTTTTTACGGTAAAGTGGCAAGTGTTGTAAAATGTATTAAAATACAATAAATCTTAACCATGCAATTGAAAATAATTGTCAGTTAGTGAAGTGAAACAAACCGTCTGATGTAAGGAGTCTAGGGTGTGAGTCTAGGGTGTGAGTCTAGGGTGTGAGTCTAGGGTGTGAGTCTAGGGTGTGAGTCTAGGGTGTGAGTCTAGGGTGTGAGTCTAGGGTGTGAGGCTGTTCAGTGGAGCCAAACCACAGCTGTTAGAAATGGATTGTTCAGTGGAGCCAAACCACAGCTGTTAGAAATGGATTGTTCAGTGGAGCCAAACCACAGCCGTTAGAAATAGACACGAAGGCCTTTACGCTGTTAAAGCTCCGTCCGTCTGGAAAAGTGATTTCAAATAAAGGGAAGTAGAGAACTCCACCTCTCAGCTCCTTGTAAACGCCTTCAGCAGCTTCAACATTGTCCTAAGTTCATTGTAAAACAATACTTACAGTATAGGGTTGCTAGTCAGCGTTGATCTATCTGAAAACGACTGGACTTCTTGGGGTTCCCCGCTCATTCTCTCTCTGGACATGTTTCTTCTCTATTATTGTCTACCTTTAATGACTCCTCTCCCTCCCCCACTTTCTCTCTTTCTCCCTCTCTCTCTACCTCTCCCTACCCCTCTCTCTCTCTTTCTCCCTCTCTCTACCTCTCCCTTCCCCTCTCTCGCTCCCTTCCCCTCTCTCGCTCTCATCACTCTCTCTTTGTCTGTCTCCCCTTTTGCTCTCTCTCTCCCTCCCCCTTCTCTCTCTCATCCCCTCTCCTTCCCTCCGTCCATCCCCCTCTCTCTCTCTCCTTCCCTCTGTCCATCCCCCCTCTCTCTTTTCCCTTCCTCTGTCCATCCCCCTCTCTCTTTCCTTCCCTCTGTCCATCCCCTCTCTCTTTCCTTCCCTCTGTCCATCCCCCTCTCTCTTTCCTTCCCTCCGTCCATCCCCCTCTCTCTCTCCTTCCCTCCGTCCATCCCCCTCTCTCTCTCCTTCCCTCCGTCCATCCCTCTCTCTCTCCTTCCCTCCGTCCATCCCCTCTCTCTCTCTCCTTCCCTCCGTCCATCCCCCTCTCTCTCTCTCCTTCCCTCCGTCCATCCCTCTCTCTCCGTCCATCCCCCTCTCTCCTTCCCTCCGTCCATCCCCCTTCCCTCCGTCCATCCCTCTCTCTCTCTCTCCTTCCCTCCGTCCATCCCTCTCTCTCTCTCTCTCCTTCCGTCCATCCCTCTCTCTCTCTCTCTCCTTCCCTCCGTCCATCCCCCTCTCTCTCTCCTTCCCTCCGTCCATCCCCCTCTCTCTCTCCTTCCCTCCGTCCATCCCCTCTCTCTCTCCTTCCCTCCGTCCATCCCCCTCTCTCTCTCCTTCCCTCCGTCCATCCCCCTCTCTCTCTCTCCTTCCCTCCGTCCATCCCCCTCTCTCTCTCCGTCCATCCCTCTCTCTCCGTCCATCCCTCTCTCCGTCCATCCCTCTCTCTCCGTCCATCCCTCTCTCTCCGTCCATCCCCCTCTCTCCTTCCCTCCGTCCATCCCCCTTCCCTCCGTCCATCCCTCTGTCCATCCCCCCTCTCTCTCTCTCCTTCCCTCTGTCCATCCCCCCTCTCTCTCTCTCCTTCCCTCTGTCCATCCCCCCCTCTCTCTCTCCTTCCCTCTGTCCATCCCCCTCTCTCTCTCTCCTTCCCTCCGTCCATCCCCCTTCCCTCCCTCTCTCCTTCCCTCCGTCCATCCCCTTCCCTCCCTCTCTCCTTCCCTCCGTCCATCCCCCTCTCTCTCTCCTTCCCTCCGTCCATCCCCCTCTCTCTCTCCTTCCCTCCGTCCACCCCCCTCTCTCTCTCTCCTTCCCTCCGTCCATCCCCCTTCCCTCCCTCCCTCCTCCTTCCCTCCCTCTCTCCTTCCCTCTGTACATCCCCCTCTCTCTCTCTCTCTCTCTCCTTCCTTCCCTCCGTCCATCCCCCTCTCTCCTTCCCTCCGTCCATCCCCTCTCTCTCCAGATGGAGTGTTGTGGATGGAGTGGTCATATGGACTGGCATGGTAATGCTGTCGTAGTGAACAGTTCCCAGCTGCTGTTCCCGTGTTCCTGTCAGAACGTGTCTCTGGTTGAGGGTAACTCCCCCTCCGACAGTGGTTTCTGTGAGGCACAGTCACTTGATTGGCCCGTCTACAACAGGGTAAGAACTCTTCATATATTAGTTGACTGATTGGTTGATTGATTGAGAGAACACTCCTACATTAGAGGCTTGTCATTGTGCTACACATGCATCAGTACTCCATGGAAGTATGTTCCATTGAAATATGGTCACAGTGTTTGACTCCATCACTGAGATACTTACAACATGAACATCACTCAACACCACCCTCATCTGTTAATATATTGGACTGTGTTTAATATACGTCTCTGTCTGTGTCGCTGTCTGTGTCGCTGTCTGTGTCGCTGTCTGTGTCGCTGTCTGTGTCTCTGTCTGTGTCTCTGTCTGTGTCGCTGTCTGTGTCGCTGTCTCTGTCTGTGTCGCTGTCTGTGTCGCTGTCTGTGTCGCTGTCTGTGTCGCTGTCTGTGTCGCTGTCTGTGTCCCTGTCTGTGGCTGTCTGTCTGTGTGGCTGTCTGTCTGTGTCGCTGTCTGTCTGTGTCGCTGTCTGTCTGTGTCGCTGTCTGTCTGTGTCGCTGTCTGTCTGTGTCGCTGTCTGTCTGTGTCGCTGTCTGTCTGTGTCTGTCTGTGTCGCTGTCTGTCTGTGTCGCTGTCTGTCTGTGTCGCTGTCTGTCTGTGTCGCTGTCTGTCTGTGTCGCTGTCTGTCTGTGTCGCTGTCTGTCTGTGTCGGTGTCTCTGTCTGTGTCTCTGTCTGTGTCTCTGTCTCTGTCTGTGTCTCTGTCTGTGTCTCTGTCTCTCTTTGTCTGTCTGTCCTTCTGTCCCTTAGGGCTGTAACTCCAGTGTAGAGAGCTGGCTGTTTGCCAACGTTGGAGTGATCCTGGGTGTCTGCCTGGGAGTGGCTGTCATCGAGGTAAAGAACAACATGTACATTCTACTGGACCAGAACAACATGTACATTCTATAGAACCAGAACAACATTCTATATGACCAGAACAACATTCTATATGACCAGAACAACATTCTATAGGACCAGAACAACATTCTATAGGACCAGAACAACATATACATTCTATAGGACCAGAACTAATACATTCTATAGGACCAGAACTAAAACATTCTATAGGACCAGAACAACATTCTATAGGACCAGAACAACATGTACATTCTATAGGACCAGAACAACATGTGCATTCTATAGGACCAGAACAACATATACATTCTACTGGACCAGAACAACATATACATTCTATAGGACCAGAACAACATTCTATAGGACTAGAACAACTAATACATTCTATAGGACCAGAACAACATGTACATTCTATAGGACCAGAACCACATTCTATAGGACCAGAACAACATATACATTCTACAGGACCAGAACAACATGTACATTCTATAGAACCAGAACAACATTCTATATGACCAGAACAACATTCTATATGACCAGAACAACATTCTATATGACCAGAACAACATTCTATAGGACCAGAACAACATATACATTCTATAGGACCAGAACAACATGTGCATTCTATAGGACCAGAACAACATGTGCATTCTATAGGACCAGAACAACCATATACATTCTACTGGACCAGAACAACATATACATTCTATAGAACCAGAACAACATTCTATAGAACCAGAACAACATTCTATAGGACCAGAACAGCATGTACATTCTATAGGACCAGAACAACATGTGCATTCTATAGGACCAGAACAACATATACATTCTATAGGACCAGAACAACATTCTATAGGACCAGAACTAATACATTCTACTGGACCAGAACAACATGTACATTCTATAGGACCAGAACAACATTCTATAGGACCAGAACAACATATACATTCTACTGGACCAGAACAACATATACATTCTACAGGACTAGAACAACATATACATTCTACTGGACCAGAACAACATTCTATAGGACCAGAACAACATGTACATTCTATAGGACCAGAACAACTAATACATTCTACTGGACCAGAACAACATATACATTCTACTGGACCAGAACAACATATACATTCTATAGGACCAGAACAACATATACATTCTATAGGACCAGAACAACATATACATTCTACTGGACCAGAACAACATATACATTCTACTGGACCAGAACAACATATACATTCTATAGGACCAGAATAACATATACATTCTACTGGACCAGAACAACATATACATTCTATAGGACCAGAACAACATTCTATAGGACCAGAACAACATATACATTCTACAGGACCAGAACAACATTCTATAGGACCAGAACAACATATACATTCTACTGGACCGACACAACATATACATTCTATAGGACCAGAACAACATATACATTATATAGGACCAGAATAACATATACATTCTACTGGACCAGAACAACATATAAATTCTACTGGACCAGAACAACATTCTATAGGACCAGAACAACATATACATTCTACAGGACCAGAACAACATGTACATTCTACTCGACCAGAACAACATATACATTCTATAGGACCAGAACAACATGTACATTCTACTGGACCAGAACAACATTCTATAGGACCAGAACAACATATAAATTCTACAGGACCAGAACAACATGTACATTCTACTCGACCAGAACAACATATACATTCTATAGGACCAGAACAACATGTACATTCTACTGGACCAGAACAACATTCTATAGGACCAGAACAACATTCTATAGGACCAGAACAACATATACATTCTACTGAACCAGAACAACATTCTATAGAACCAGAACAACATTCTACAGGACCAGAACAGCATGTACATTCTATAGGACCAGAACAACATGTGCATTCTATAGGACCAGAACAACATATACATTCTATAGGACCAGAACAACATTCTATAGGACCAGAACAACTAATACATTCTATAGGACCAGAACAACATTCTATAGGACCAGAACAACATATACATTCTACTGGACCAGAACAACATATACATTCTATAGAACCAGAACAACATTCTATAGAACCAGAACAACATTCTATAGGACCAGAACAGCATGTACATTCTATAGGACTAGAACAACTAATACATTCTACTGGACCAGAACAACATATACATTCTACTGGACCAGAACAACATATACATTCTATAGGACCAGAATAACATTCTATAGGACCAGAACAACATATACATTCTACTGGACCAGAACATCATATACATTCTACTGGACCAGAACAACATATACATTCTATAGGACCAGAATAACATATACATTCTACTGGACCAGAACAACATTCTATAGGACCAGAATAACATTCTATAGGACCAGAACAACATATACATTCTACTGGACCAGAACAACATTCTATAGGACCAGAACAACATATACATTCTACTGGACCGACACAACATATACATTCTATAGGACCAGAACAACATATACATTATATAGGACCAGAATAACATATACATTCTACTGGACCAGAACAACATATAAATTCTACTGGACCAGAACAACATTCTATAGGACCAGAACAACATATACATTCTACTGGACCAAAACAACATATACATTCTACTCGACCAGAACAACATATACATTCTATAGGACCAGAACAACATGTACATTCTACTGGACCAGAACAACATTCTATAGGACCAGAACAACATATAAATTCTACAGGACCAGAACAACATGTACATTCTACTCGACCAGAACAACATATACATTCTACAGGACCAGAACAACATGTACATTCTACTCGACCAGAACAACATTCTATAGGACCAGAATAACATTCTATAGGACCAGAACAACATATACATTCTACTGGACCGAAACAACATATACATTCTATAGGACCAGAACAACATTCTATAGGACCAGAATAACATTCTATAGGACCAGAACAACATATACATTCTACTGGACCAGAACAACATATACATTATACAGGACCAGAACAACATATACATTATATAGGACCAGAATAACATATACATTCTACTGGACCAGAACAACATATACATTCTATAGGACCAGAACAACATTCTATAGGACCAGAACAACATATACATTCTACAGGACCAGAACAACATGTACATTCTACAGGACCAGAACAACATATACATTCTATAGGACCAGAACAACATGTACATTCTACTGGACCAGAACAACATTCTATAGGACCAGAATAACATTCTATAGGACCAGAACAACATATAAATTCTACTGGACCAGAACAACATTCTATAGGACCAGAACAACATATACATTCTACTGGACCAAAACAACATATACATTCTATAGGACCAGAACGACATTCTATAGGACCAGAACAACATATACATTCTATAGGACCAGAATAACATATACATTCTACTGGACCAGAACAACATATACATTCTACTGGACCAGAACAACATGTACATTCTACTGGACCAGAACAACATTCTATAGGACCAGAACAACATGTACATTCTATAGAATCTGTCAGGCAGGTCTCTCAGCCAGACAGATGTTTATCATTAAGAGGAATAAATGCCCGTCAGAAACAGCTTCTGACCTCTGACTTAATCCACGTGACTTCCAAGACAGCAGCTCTTGCTTTTCAATATATGTAGACACTTCCTGCTACAGGAGCGTACATTGATCACAGCTATTGAGAGAACCCTCCTGAGAGGCTTTAGATGTAGTGATACTGTTAACCTGACCTCTAACCTCTGACCTCTACCCTCTGCTTTCCACAGCTCCTGGGTATGATCCTGTCCATAGGGCTGTGTAAGAGCATACACACTGAGGATTACACCAAAGTGCCAAAGTACTGAAGATGATGACTGGGGACGCTATGACACACACACACACACACACACACACACACACACACACACACACACACACACACACGTACGGTGCAGATGTTTATTTGATTTCATTTTTTTTGTTTAATTTCTTTTTTGTTTGTATTTTTTGGGGGGGAGGCACATGTCTTTTCTCTCAGTCCAGTTTCCATCTGAGCACTTTAGAGACTGTAGTTATGGATTAGAGAGGAAGACGAGAGCAGACCGGGTCACAGAGACAAACAGGAAAGAGAGATGTGAAGAAAGTGAGGACAGGAAGCGTGAAGAGAGGACAGAGAAGACGAGGATGTAGAAAGAGATGGAGGGTCGTCTCCTACCCTCGGCAGATGCAGTCTACCACATCCTTGACTTCTGGGGAAAGATCCATTTTATCATCAGGAATCAATCATGATCGGCATTGTTTGTCAGCTCTCATAGGGTCCAATCCTAACTTCAGATATGCATGGGTAACTTTCACGTTTTGAAAATGTAAAAATGTGAGATTTTCAATTGGAGAATTTAATGAGGAGATTTGTGAAAATGTGAGTTACGTTCACCGATCTCAAGTTCGGTTAACGGTTGTTATTGAGTTGACCTGACTAGAAGAGGAAGAGTTCGGGTTATTGGACTCCTGGAAAATAAACAACGTTTCTGTTTTTATTTTCTGTTCTTCAGTGTTTTGAGGAGTTATGCATTTTGTTTGTTATAGTACCTTGTATATAATTTAGTTTGGTATTTCGTGAGCCTCTGAATCTGCGTTTTTTTTGTTGTGAAGATGGTTTTTTTTTCATTGCACAGGGGATATTATTTGCTGCCCTACGTTTTCTGAGCTAGATATATATATATGTAAATCTGTTCTATGGTATTCCCACGCGTAACAGAGGGATATATGTGACTGTATGCAAATCTAAACCAGCTTTGAAATTATTAAGTTTAAGATAAATATTATATCTTTTTGCTCTTCTTGAGGTCAATTTTCAGTCTACAAATGATTTGTGTTCCGGCTCCTTGACCATCCGCTCAAGAAACAAATCATCCCTCTGCTGAATCTAGTGAATGACTGCTTTTAACGGGGCTGCGCTCTTAATTATCCCCCTCCCACAGTGGCAAAGAAAGTCTCAGTTTACAAGGATCTTTTGATGACAAACAGAATACTTTTGTTATGAATTTTATGTTGATTGTGGCATCTTTTCGGGTTGTGAGTTACTCTGAACCTTTTCATCTTTTTTTTGTGATGACGGCTTTCACGTAAATATCTCATTTTCCTTCAGAAGACAAACATACGTGTTTCGTTAAGAAATGAACCATTTTGTTTTAACCCTGATCAACAAAAAAAATTGTTACGTGACCTTTTTCTGTGAGTGAAGAGCAAATTTAAATAACAGAAGCTGGGTTCTGTTTTTTGTTTTGTTTTTTTCAAGAGGAAAAACGTCCGTTTTGTTCTTGAGAAAAGATCCATTTTGGACCAGAAATTCTTTATGTACAGTAAGTCATTCAGAATTAAATTCATGTATATTTTTTAAACTTTGAATTAAGGTTTTTGTTTTATATTTAGGCTTTTCTTCTTTTGTTTTGTTGTCTGATTTGATAACCTTTGACCTTGGAGTTTTTTTTTTTTTTTTTAGTGGTAGGACTATTAATTCAGAACTTGATGAACTTCTGTCTACTAGCTTGATCAGTCGACGTATACTCACCCCATTGACTCTGTTTTGATTTGGTCAATAAACATTGAATAAAACTGACTTATGTGTGTCTGTCGATTTCTCCAGAGAATCAAATCTGAGAAACATGTAGCACGCTATTCCCCCTGAAAAAAGAGCATATACCATGTGGTGGTCGCCAAAAGAAGTGGCGGTTCAGAATATAGGTACAACTATCCAGTTAGAGAGAACCAGTAAGAGACAGGGATACAATTCACATGTTATCACCACACACACACAAACAGGAAGAGGAGACTAGTGGAAGTCCCCAGTGTTTTAATGGTTAATGATGTGCTGAACACCAGTCAGAGAGAGTCCAGAAGAAGAAGTGTCCATGTTGGAAAGATGTGCTGAACACCAGTCAGAGAGAGTCCATGTTGGAAAGATGCTGAACACCAGTCAGAGAGAGTCCAGAAGGAGTGTCCATGTTGGAAAGATGCTGAACACCAGTCAGAGAGAGTCCAGAAAGATGGAACACCAGTGTCCATGTTGGAAAGATGCTGAACACCAGTCAGTCCATGTTGGAAAGAGCTGAACACCCAGTCAGAAGAAGTGTCCATGTTGGAAAGATGCTGAACACCAGTCCATGTTGGAAAGAGTGAACACCCAGAAGAAGAAGTGTCCATGTTGGAAAGATGCTGAACACCAGTCAGAGAGAGTCCAGAAGGAGTGTCCATGTTGGAAAGATGCTGAACACCAGTCAGAGATGTTGGAAAGATGTGAGTCAGAGAGAGTCCAGAAGAATGTTGGCTGAACACCAGTCAGAGAGTCCAGAAGAAGTGTCCATGTTGGAAAGAGTCAGAAGTGTCCATGTTGGAAAGATGCTGAACACCAGTCAGAGAGAGTCCAGAAGAAGAAGTGTCCATGTTGGAAAGATGCTGAACACCAGTCAGAGAGAGTCCAGAAGAAGTGTCCATGTTGGAAAGATGTGCTGAACACCAGTCAGTCCAGAAGAGTCCAGAAGGAGTGTCCATGTTGGAAAGATGTGCTGAACACCAGTCAGAGAGAGTCCAGAAGAAGAAGTGTCCATGTTGGAAAGGGTCCAGATGAGGACAGGAGTTTCTACAGGTTGTCTCAACATGCCCTCCTGGAGGCACTTCACGGGCAGACTGGGGATCTCCAACCCCCCCCAGGTTAGGTATTTCCCTTTCCCCATTCAGACTTACCTTTAGACAGGTGTCATGGGATTTGCAGGTGTGTGGGTTCCCTTGTGCATACCGAATACATTTCATTTAACCTCTGAAAACCCTCCCATTTGCTGGCCAACAGAAGGGGGTTGGGTTAAAAGTGGAAGACTCATTTCAGTTCAATGCCTTCAACTTAAATGTGTCTTCCTCATTTAACCCAACCCGTCTGAATCAGAGAGGTGTGGGGGGGGGCTGCCTTAATCGACGTCCACGTCTTTATCGCCCAGGGAACAGTTGGCTTACTGCATTGCTCAGAACGATCCAGCAGCCTCTCAGTTCCTGGCCCAACGCCCCTGTAGACGTTGTGTAGACGTTGTGCCAGCTCATGGTGATGTTCTCCTTCCCAGCTGTTAGTGTTCATCCAGTAGGGGGAGCTATAGGACTCTGATCACAAACTGGCTGATAGTCTTCATTCCAGCATTCCTCCATGATCTATGGTCAGTTGGAGCATGTTGCCCCTTGATGATGGTCAGTTGGAGCATGTTGCCCCTTGATGATGGTCAGTTGGAGGACGTTGCCCCTTGATGATGTTCTATGGTCAGTTGGAGGACGTTGCCCCTTGATGATGTTCTATGGTCAGTTGGAGGACGTTGCCCCTTTGATGATCTATGGTCAGTTGGAGGACGTTGCCCCTTGACGATGATCTATGGTCAGTTGGAGGACGTTGACCCTTGACGATGATCTATGGTCAGTTGGAGGACGTTGCTCCTTGATGATGATCAGTTGGAGGACGTTGCCCCTTGACGATGATCTATGGTCAGTTGGAGGACGTTGCCCCTTGACGATGATCTATGGTCAGTTGGAGGCGTTGCCCCTTGATGATAACGATGATCTATGGTCAGTTGGAGGACATTGCCCCTTGATGATGATCAGTTGGAGGATGTTGCTCCTTGATGATGATCAGTTGGAGGACGTTGCCCCTTGTCTGTCAGTTGGAGCCTTGTGCATGTACACTGTGTGTTGGAGGGATAGCACATGCTTGTGTTCTATGATAGTATATAGCAGTATATGTATTGTATGGTATACTGTATGTGTTGGGGCTTTCAATCAGTTCATTCCAATAGTAGTATAAAGTCAGTATATGTCTTGTGTGGTATACTGTATGTGTTGGGGCTGTCAATCAGTTCATTCCACTAGTAGTATATAGTAGTATATGTCTTGTGTGGTATACTGTATGTGTTGGGGCTGTCAATCAGTTCATTCCACTAGTAGTATATAGCAGTATATGTTGTGTGGTATACTGTATGTGTTGGGGCTGTCAATCAGTCAATCAGTTCATTCCACTAGTAGTATATAGCAGTATATGTCTTGTATGGTATACTGTATGTGTTGGGGCTGTCAATCAGTTCATTCCACTAGTAGTATATAGCAGTATATGTCTTGTGTGGTATACTGTATGTGTTGGGGCTGTCAATCAGTCAATCAGTTCATTCCACTAGTAGTATATAGCAGTATATGTCTTGTGTGGTATACTGTATGTGTTGGGGCTGTCAATCAGTTCATTCCACTAGTAGTATATAGCAGTATATGTATTGTGTGGTATACTGTATGTGTTGGGGCTGTCAATCAGTCAATCAGTTCATTCCACTAGTAGCATATAGCAGTATATGTATTGTGGGTATACTGTATGTGTTGGGGCTGTCAATCAGTCAATCAGTTCATTCCACTAGTAGTATATAGCAGTATATGTCTTGTGTGGTATACTGTATGTGTTGGGGCTGTCAATCAGTTCATTCCACTAGTAGTATATAGCAGTATATGTATTGTGTGGTATACTGTATGTGTTGGGGCTGTCAATCAGTCAATCAGTTCATTCCACTAGTAGCATATAGCAGTATATGTATTGTGTGGTATACTATATGTGTTGGGGCTGTCAATCAGTCAATCAGTTCATTCCACTAGTAGTATATGTATATGTGTGGTATACTGTATGTGTTGGGGCTGTCAATCAGTTCATTCCACTAGTAGTATATAGCAGTATATGTATTCATTCCATGGTATACTGTATGTGTTGGGGCAGTCAATCAGTCAATCAGTTCATTCCACTAGTAGTATATAGCAGTATATGTCTTGTGTGGTATACTGTATGTGTTGGGGCTGTCAATCAGTTCAGTTCATTCCACTAGTAGTATATAGCAGTATATGTATTGTATGGTATACTGTATGTGTTGGGGCTGTCAATCAGTTCATTCCACTAGTAGTATATAGCAGTATATGTATTGTATGGTATACTGTATGTGTTGGGGCTGTCAATCAGTCAATCAGTTCATTCCACTAGTAGTATATAGCAGTATTGTGTGGTATACTGTATGTGTTGGGGCTGTCAATCAGTTCATTCCACTAGTAGTATATAGCAGTATATGTATTGTGTGGTATACTGTATGTGTTGGGGCAGTCAATCAGTCAATCAGTTCATTCCACTAGTAGTATATAGCAGTATATGTCTTGTATGGTATACTGTATGTGTTGGGGCTGTCAATCAGTTCATTCCACTAGTAGTATATAGCAGTATATGTATTGTATGGTATACTGTATGTGTTGGGGCTGTCAATCAGTTCATTCCACTAGTAGTATATAGCAGTATATGTATTGTGTGGTATACTGTATGTGTTGGGGCTGTCAATCAGTCAATCAGTTCATTCCACTAGTAGTATATAGTAGTATATGTATTGTATGGTATACTGTATGTGTTGGGGCAGTCAGAGAATCAGTTCACTTTTTTGTTAAAAAAAATTCTCAATCAAAATAAACTGTAAACATCCTAAATACATAAATAATAGATCTATACAGCTGAAAACAGCAACGCGATGTTACAACAAGTTGACATTGAGGTTATAGAAGAGATTCTCTGGTACATTTGAATACTTTTTTAAAAAAGATGGTGAAAGTAGTGGCTCACGAGCCAAAATGTGGTCCCCGAAAATTGCGTACTGGGTCTCAAAATGTGTTCAGATTTGTGCACCGCGTCATCGCTCTGTCTCTCGCTCTGCTGCGGGATGCATCGTATGCTTACTACTAGCTGTCACTCATACGGCGAGAGGATGAAGCTCATTGGTTGAACTCTTAATTGCTGGGCGGCTGGCCCACGTGGGAGAAAATGTCAGGGAGACGATCACTTTCAAACTAGGGATTTTATGGCTAATTGAGGTAATTCTGGCTCATAGATTATTATAATTTTAAAATATTATTATTTAACCTTTATTTAACTTGGCAAGTCAGTTAAGAACACATTCTTATTTACAATGACGGCCTACCCCGGGCCAAACCCTAAACTGGACGACGCTGGGCCAATTGTGCGCCTCCCTACGGGACTCTCAATCACGTCAATTGACATCACTATCAACTAAACAAGTCCTACAGTTCTCTAGTTTGATCCCACCTGGACTCCTGTCCAGTCATATGGTCGAGTGTTGCAAAATAGAACAAGGGCGAATTCCAGTTGGCCCAGAACAGAGCAGCACAGCTGGGCCCTTAGATGTACTCAGAGAGCTAACATCAATAACATGCATGTCAATCTCTCCTGGCTCAAAGTAGAGGAGAGATTCACTGCATTGACTACTTGTCTTTGTGAGAGGTATTGACGTGAGTCTGTCCATTCAAACAGCTGAACACAAAGCTGGGCCACCCATTGCATACCCCACAGGGATTTGAACTTGCAACCCACCAGGGGGGGGTCTCTTCTTCACAGTCCCCAGATCCAGAACAGACTCTGGGAGGTGCACAGTACTACATAGAGCCATGACTACATGGAACTCTATTCCACATCAGGTAACTGATGCAAGAAGTAGAATTATTTAGAAAACAGATCAAAAAATATACACCTTATGTACACCTTTACCTATAGCAGATAAAACACACATAAAACACACAGGGGCGGCAGTGTAGCCTAGTGGTTAGAGCATTGGACTAGTAACCGGAAGGTTGCAAGTTCAAATCCCCGAGCTGACAAGGTACAAATCTGTCGTTCTGCCCCTGAACAGGCAGTTAACCCAATGTTCCTAGGCCAGTTAACCCACTGTTCCTAGACCAGTTAACCCACTGTTCCTAGACCAGTTAACCCACTGTTCCTAGACCAGTTAACCCACTGTTCCTAGGCCAGTTAACCCACTGTTCCTAGGCCAGTTAACCCACTGTTCCTAGACCAGTTAACCCACTGTTCCTAGGCCAGTTAACCCACTGTTCCTAGACCAGTTAACCCACTGTTCCTAGACCAGTTTACCCACTGTTCCTAGACCAGTTAACCCACTGTTCCTAGGCCAGTTAACCCACTGTTCCTAGGCCAGTTAACCCACTGTTCCTAGGCCAGTTAACCCACTGTTCCTAGGCCAGTTAACCCACTGTTCCTAGGCCAGTTAACCCACTGTTCCTAGACCAGTTAACCCACTGTTCCTAGGCCAGTTAACCCACTGTTCCTAGACCAGTTAACCCACTGTTCCTAGACCAGTTAACCCACTGTTCCTAGCCAGTTAACCCACTGTTCCTAGGCCAGTTAACCCACTGTTCCTAGACCAGTTAACCCACTGTTCCTAGGCAAGTTAACCCACTGTTCCTAGGCCAGTTAACCCACTGTTCCTAGACCAGTTAACCCACTGTTCCTAGACCAGTTAACCCACTGTTCCTAGACCAGTTACCCACTGTTCCTAGGCCAGTTAACCCACTGTTCCTAGGCCAGTTAACCCACTGTTCCTAGGCCAGTTAACCCACTGTTCCTAGACCAGGTGTTCTAGGCAAGTTAACACTGTTCCTAGGCCAGTTAACCCACTGTTCCTAGACCAGTTAACCCACTGTTCCTAGACCAGTTAACCCACTGTTCCTAGACCAGTTAACCCACTGTTCCTAGACCAGTTAACCCACTGTTCCTAGGAGTTAACCCACTGTTCCTAGGCCAGTTAACCCACTGAGACAGTTAACCCACTGTTCCTAGGCAAGTTAACCCACTGTTCCTAGGCCAGTTGTGTTCCTAGACCAGTTAACCCACTGTTCCTAGGCCAGTTAACCCACTGTTCCTAGGCCAGTTAACCCACTGTTCCTAGACCAGTTAACCCACTGTTCCCAGACCAGTTAACCCACTGTTCCTAGATCAGTTAACCCACTGTTCCCAGACCAGTTAACCCACTGTTCCTAGGCCGTCATTGAAAATAAGAATTCGTTCTTTACTGACTTGCCGAGGTAAATAAAAAATAAAAACATACAGTACACACAGAGAACACATGTTACAGAGAACACATGTTACAGCTACACACAGAGAACACATGTTACAGCTACATACACACAGAGAACACATGTTACAGCTACACACAGAGAACACATGTTACAGCTACACACAGAGAACACATGTTACAGCTACACACAGAGAACACATGTTACAGCTACACACACAGAGAACACATGTTACAGCTACACACACAGAGAACACATGTTACAGCTACACACAGAGAACACATGTTACAGAGAACACAGTAGTGGTGTGTGACTGAGACAACAGAGTAGATTGGTTGAGTAGTGGTGTGTGACTGAGACAACAGAGTAGATTGGTTGAGTAGTGGTGTGTGACTGAGACAGCAGAGTAGATTGGTTGAGTAGTGGTGTGTGACTGAGACAACAGAGTAGATTGGTTGAGTAGTGGTGTGTGACTGAGACAACAGAGTAGATTGGTTGAGTAGTGGTGTGTGACTGAGACAGCAGAGTAGATTGGTTGAGTAGTGGTGTGTGACTGAGACAGCAGAGTAGATTGGTTGAGTAGTGGTGTGTGACTGAGACAGCAGAGTAGATTGGTTGAGTAGTGGTGTGTGACTGAGACAGCAGAGTAGATTGGTTGAGTAGTGGTGTGTGACTGAGACAACAGAGTAGATTGGTTGAGTAGTGGTGTGTGACTGAGACAGCAGAGTAGATTGGTTGAGTAGTGGTGTGTGACTGAGACAACAGAGTAGGTTGTGTTGAGTAGTGGTGTAGTGACTGAGACAGCAGAGTAGATTGGTTGAGTAGTGGTGTGTGACTGAGACAGAGTAGATTGGTTGAGTAGTGGTGTGTGACTGAGACAACAGAGTAGATTGGTTGAGTAGTGGTGTGTGACTGAGACAGAGTAGATTGGTTGAGTAGTGGTGTGTGACTGAGACAGCAGAGTAGATTGGTTGAGTAGTGGTGTGTGACTGAGACAACAGAGTAGATTGGTTGAGTAGTGGTGTGTGACTGAGACAACAGAGTAGATTGGTTGAGTAGTGGTGTGTGACTGAGACAACAGAGTAGATTGGTTGAGTAGTGGTGTGTGTCTGAGACAACAGAGTAGATTGGTTGAGTAGTGGTATGTGACTGAGATAGCAGAGTAGATTGGTTGAGTAGTGGTGTGTGACTGAGACAACAGAGTAGATTGGTTGAGTAGTGGTGTGTGTCTGAGACAACAGAGTAGATTGGTTGAGTAGTGGTGTGTGTCTGAGACAGCGGAGTAGATTGGTTGAGTAGTGGTGTGTGACTGAGACAGCGGACTAGATTGGTTGAGTAGTGGTGTGTGTCTGAGACAGTGGAGTAGATTGGTTGAGTAGTGGTGTGTGTCTGAGACAGTGGAGTGACACTGACACAGATTAGATTGGTAAAGTAGTCTATGTCTGAGACTTACAGAGATATAGATTGGTTGAGTAGTGGTGTGTGACTGAGACAGCGGAGTAGATTGGTTGAGTAATGGTGTGTGACTGAGACATGTTCATCATACATGAGATCATGGCAGTTCTCTGTGTGAGGAACAACAGCAGACAGGAAACAGCGAGCATCCTGTGTACATGCATATCTATATATATATAAATCTGTGTGTGTGTGTCTAGAGGGGATAGTATCTCTCCTGAAAGACGAGCTCTGTATCTTGCATGTTCAACAGCTCACACATCACACACACACACACACACACACACACACACACACACACACACACACACACACACACACACACACACTCAGAGTAATGTAATTTCACCTCACTATGAGGGGTAATGAGGACACAGACAGGAAGTCATTCAGTACTATTAACAGGACAGGGCCTGATGGGGATGTATTCATTCACAAAGAGGACAGTGGGGTGGAGGAGGGAGCTAGGGTACAATCCCAGTCAACATCTCCATTAATCACATCCTGATTGGAAATAAACAAAGTCTATTGTCTTATGGGGGATCTAGAGCCTGTACTGTTGCTGCCTGTCTATAGGAGACTCCAGCACCAAGCCAGCCAACTCAATGACACTGACACAGACTACTGTTGAGAGAAGAGTCTCTACTGCTGCTTGTCTATAGGAGACTCCACCACCAAGCCAACCAACTCAATGACACTGACACAGGCTACTGTTGAGACAAGAGTCTTGAAGACCCTGACTCATACATTCACCCTGGGTCTAAGGCATGTCCACTTCCTCTCCTCACCCTCTCCAGCTGCATCCTATCCTACATGCATATCTCACACTCAACATAAATCTTGTTCCCCGTCTCATTTTCCTCCTCCTATCCCTTTTCGTGTTGTGTCTCAAAGCTCAACATCTGCCCCTTCGCTCACTGTCTTCAGTCTGGAGAGAACTCACAACTCCATCCTGAGTCAAGGTAAACTACTCACTTCCTCCCCAAGGGCTGAATCTATGAGGTCCAAATGAGTGGTCCAAAGTAGTGGTCCAGGGTAGTGGTCCAAAGTAGTGGTCCAGGGTAGTGGTCTATAGTAGTGGTCCAGGGTAGTAGTCCAAAGTAGTGGTCCAGGGTAGTGGTCCAAAGTAGTGGTCCATAGTAGTGGTCCAAAGGAGTGGTCTAAAGGAGTGGTCTATAGTAGTGGTCTATAGTAGTGATCTATAGTAGTGGTCTAGGGTAGTGGTCTATAGTAGTGGTCTATAGTAGTGGTCTATAGTAGTGGTCCAGCGTAGTGGTCCAGCGTAGTGGTCTAAAGGAGTGGTCTAAAGTAGTGGTCTATAGTAGTGGTCTATAGTAATGGTCTAGGGTAGTGGTCTAGGGTAGTGGTCTAGGGTAGTGGTCTATAGTAGTGGTCTAGGGTAGTGGTCTAGGGTAGTGGTCTGGGGTAGTGGTCTATAGTAGTGGTCTATAGTAGTGGTCTATAGTAGTGGTCTATGGTGGTAGTGGTCTAGGTAGTGGTAGGGTAGTGGTCTATAGTAGTGGTCTATAGTAGTGGTCTATAGTAGTGGTCTAGTGGTCTAGTAGTGGTCTATAGTAGTGGTCTATAGTAGTGGTCTATAGTAGTGGTCTAGGGTAGTGGTCTATAGTAGTGGTCTAGGGTAGTGGTCTAGGGTAGTGGTCTAAAGTAGTGGTCTAGGGTAGTGGTCTATGGTAGTGGTCTAGGGTAGTAGTGGTCTAGGGTAGTGGTCTAAAGTAGTGGTCTAGTGGGTAGTGGTCTAGGGTAGTGGTCTAGGGTAGTGGTAGTGGTAGTGGTGTAGTGGTCTAGGGTAGTGGGTAGTGGTCTAGTGGTCTAGTGGTAGTGGTCTAGTGGGTAGTGGTCTATAGTAGTGGTCTATGGTAGTGGTCTAGGGTAGTGGTCTAAAGTAGTGGTCTAGGGTAGTGGTCTATGGTAGTGGTCTATAGTAGTGGTCTAGGGTAGTGGTCTATAGTAGTGGTCTAGTGGTAGTGGTCTAGGGTAGTGGTCTAGGTAGTGGTAGTGGGTAGTGGTCTAGTGGTCTAGTGGTCTGGTCTATAGTAGTGGGTAGTGGTCTATAGTAGTGGTCTAGTGGTAGTGGTCTATAGTAGTGGTCTATAGTAGTGGTCTAGGGTAGTGGTCTAGGGTAGTGGTCTAGGGTAGTGGTCTAGAGTAGTGGTCTAGGGTAGTGGTCTATAGTAGTGGTCTATAGTAGTGGTCTATAGTAGTGGTCTAGGGTAGTGGTCTAAAGTAGTGGTCTATAGTAGTGGTCTATAGTAGTGCTCTAGGGTAGTGGTCTAGGGTAGTGGTCTATAGTAGTGGTGCGTGCGGAGAAGAGAGAGAGGTGGTTGGTGGATGTCTGCAGAGAATTTAATACAACACTGAACAAATAAAATATAGAGTAACCTTGTACCACCACCACCATCTAGTAACCCTGTACCACCACCACCATCTAGTAACCCTGTACCACCACCACCATCTAGTAACCCTGTACCACCACCATCTAGTAACCCTGTACCACCACCACCACCATCTAGTAACCCTGTACCACCACCACCATCTAGTAACCCTGTACCCACCACCATCTAGTAACCCCACCACCATCTAGTAACCCTGTACCACCACCATCTAGTAACCCTGTAACCACCACCACCACCATCTAGTAACCCTGTACCACCACCACCATCTAGTAACCCTGTACCACCACCATCTAGTAACCCTGTACCACCACCACCACCATCTAGTAACCCTGTACCACCACCACCACCATCTAGTAACCCTGTACCACCACCACCACCACCATCTAGTAACCCTGTACCACCACCACCACCACCATCTAGTAACCCTGTACCACCACCACCATCTAGTAACCCTGTACCACCACCACCATCTAGTAACCCTGTACCACCACCACCACCATCTAGTAACCCTGTACCACCACCACCATCTAGTAACCCTGTACCACCACCATCTAGTAACCCTGTACCACCACCACCACCATCTAGTAACCACCACCACCACCATCTAGTAACCCTGTACCACCACCATCTAGTAACCCTGTACCACCACCACCACCATCTAGTAACCCTGTACCACCACCATCTAGTAACCCTGTACCACCACCACCATCTAGTAACCCTGTACCTCCACCACCATCTAGTAACCCTGTACCACCACCATCTAGTAACCCTGTACCACCACCATCTAGTAACCCTGTACCACCACCATCTAGTAACCCTGTACCACCACCACCACCATCTAGTAACCCTGTACCACCACCACCATCTAGTAACCCTGTACCACCACCATCTAGTAACCCTGTACCACCACCACCATCTAGTAACCCTGTACCACCACCACCATCTAGTAACCCTGTACCACCACCACCATCTAGTAACCCTGTACCACCAGCACCATCTAGTAACCCTGTACCACCACCATCTAGTAACCCTGTACCACCACCATCTAGTAACCCTGTACCACCACCACCACCATCTAGTAACCCTGTACCACCACCACCACCATCTAGTAACCCTGTACCACCACCACCACCATCTAGTAACCCTGTACCACCACCACCATCTAGTAACCCTGTACCACCACCACCATCTAGTAACCCTAGTAACCCTGTAACCCACCACCACCACCATCTAGTAACCCTGTACCACCACCACCATCTAGTAACCCTGTACCACCACCACCACCATCTAGTAACCCTGTACCACCACCACCACCATCTAGTAACCCTGTACCACCACCACCACCATCTAGTAACCCTGTACCACCACCACCATCTAGTAACCCTGTACCACCACCATCTAGTAACCCTGTACCACCACCATCTAGTAACCCTGTACCACCACCACCATCTAGTAACCCTGTACCACCACCACCATCTAGTAACCCTGTACCACCACCACCACCATCTAGTAACCCTGTACCACCACCACCATCTAGTAACCCTGTACCACCACCACCACCATCTAGTAACCCTGTACCACCACCACCATCTAGTAACCCTGTACCACCACCACCATCTAGTAACCCTGTACCACCACCATCTAGTAACCCTGTACCACCACCACCACCATCTAGTAACCCTGTACCACCACCACCACCATCTAGTAACCCTGTACCACCACCATCTAGTAACCCTGTACCACCACACCATCAGTCTGTACCACACCACCATCTAGTAACCCCACCACCACCATCTAGTAACCCTGTACCACCACCACCACCATCTAGTAACCCTGTACCACCACCACCACCATCTAGTAACCCTGTACCACCACCACCATCTAGTAACCCTGTACCACCAGCACCATCTAGTAACCCTGTACCACCACCATCTAGTAACCCTGTACCACCACCACCACCACCATCTAGTAACCCTGTACCACCACCACCACCATCTAGTAACCCTGTACCACCACCACCATCTAGTAACCCTGTACCACCACCACCACCATCTAGTAACCCTGTACCACCACCACCACCATCTAGTAACCCTGTACCACCACCACCATCTAGTAACCCTGTACCACCACCACCACCATCTAGTAACCCTGTACCACCACCACCATCTAGTAACCCTGTACCACCACCACCACCATCTAGTAACCCTGTACCACCACCACCATCTAGTAACCCTGTACCACCACCATCTAGTAACCCTGTACCACCACCACCACCATCTAGTAACCCTGTACCACCACCACCACCATCTAGTAACCCTGTACCACCACCATCCACCACCATCTAGTAACCCTGTACCACCACCACCATCTAGTAACCCTGTACCACCACCACCATCTAGTAACCCTGTACCACCACCACCATCTAGTAACCCTGTACCACCACCACCATCTAGTAACCCTGTACCACCACCACCACCACCATCTAGTAACCCTGTACCACCACCACCATCTAGTAACCCTGTACCACCACCACCATCTAGTAACCCTGTACCACCACCACCACCATCTAGTAACCCTGTACCACCACCACCATCTAGTAACCCTGTACCACCACCATCTAGTAACCCTGTACCACCACCACCACCATCTAGTAACCCTGTACCACCACCACCACCACCATCTAGTAACCCTGTACCACCACCACCATCTAGTAACCCTGTACCACCACCACCACCATCTAGTAACCCTGTACCACCACCACCACCATCTAGTAACCCTGTACCACCACCATCTAGTAACCCTGTACCACCACCACCACCATCTAGTAACCCTGTACCACCACCACCATCTAGTAACCCTGTACCACCACCACCACCATCTGTAACCACCATCTAGTAACCCTGTACCACCACCACCATCTAGTAACCCTGTACCACCACCATCTAGTAACCCTGTACCACCACCACCACCATCTAGTAACCCTGTACCACCACCATCTAGTAACCCTGTACCACCACCACCACCATCTAGTAACCCTGTACCACCAACACCACCATCTAGTAACCCTGTACCACCACCACCATCTAGTAACCCTGTACCACCTCCACCTGCATCAGTGTAAGTGAATCTCCTCACATCCCCTCCTCCCTGTTCTTGTCCAACACCCGGTGGGCCACCTTCCTTCCCTCTCACAGACTCCTTCTTGCCTCTACTTCCTCCTCCGGTGGGCCACCTTCCTTCCCTCTCACAGACTCCTTCTTGCCTCTACTTCCTCCTCCGGTGGGCCACCTTCCTTCCCTCTCACAGACTTCTTCTTGCCTCCACTTCCTCCTCCGGTGGGCCACCTTCCTTCCCTCTCACAGACTTCTCCTTGCCTCTACTTCCTCCTCCGGTGGGCCGGGCTGTCAGGGCTGATCCATCACACAGCTGCAGGTTGGGTATGTGGTATGTATGTGGTATGTATTGGTGTGTGTGTGGAGGGAGAAATGGCAGGGCTGTCACTACTGACAGGGGAGCAGTATGTGAGTTAATTGACAGAGACAGGTTATCCACTACATGGGCACGCACCCCTCGTCTCGGGCTTTTCCCTATACAGTGCATTTGGAAAGTATTCAGACCCCTTGACTTTTTACACATTAAAAGTGATTTTTGTCACGTTACAGCCTTATTCTGAAATGGTTTCAATAGTTTTTCCCCTCATCAATCTACACAAAATACCCCACAGTGACAAAGAAAAATCAGATTTTTAGACATTTTTGTAAAAGTATTAAAAAAATATATATCTAATTTACATATGTTTTCAGACCCTTTACTCAGTACTTTGACGAAGCACCTTTGGCAGCGATTACAGCCTTGAGTTTTCTGCGGTATGATGCTACAAGCTTGGCACACCTGTATTTGGGGAGTTTCTCCCATTCATCTCTGCAGATCTTCTCAAGCTCTGTCAGGTTGGATGTGTAGCATCGCTGCACAGCTATTTTCAGGTCTCTCCAGAGATGCTAGATCGGGTTCAAGTACAGGCTCTGGCTGGGTCAGTCAAGGACATTCAGAGACTTGTCCTGAAGCCACTCCTGCGTTGTCTAGGCTGTGTGCTTAGGGTCGTTGTCCTGTTGGAAGGTGAACCTTCATCCCAGTCTGAGGTCCTGAGCGCTCTGGAGCAGGTTTTCATCAAGGATCTCTCTGTACTTTGCTCCGTTCATCTTTCTCTCGATCCTAACTAGTCTCCCAGTCCCTGCCACTGAAAAACATCCCCACAGCCTGAGGCTGCCACCACCATGCTTCACCGTAGGGATGGTGCCAGGCTTCCTCCAGACATGACAGCAAGTTCAATCTTGGTTTCATCAGACCAGAGAATCTTGTTTCTCATGGTCAGAGTCTTTAGGTGCCTTTTGGCAAACTCCAAGCGGGCTGTCATGTGCCTTTTACTGAGGAGTGGCTTCTGTCTGACCACTCTACCGTAAAGGCCTGATTGGTGGAGTGTTGCAGAGATAGTTGTCCTTCTGGAAGGTTCTCCCATCTCCACAGAGGAACTCTGGAGCTCTGTCATAGTGACCATCAGTTTCTTGATCACCTCCCTGACCAAGGCCCTTCTCTCCGATTGCTTAGTTTGTCCGGGCGGCCAGCTCTAGGAAGAGTCTTGGTGGTTCTAAACTTCTTCCATTTAACAATGCTGGAGGCCATTGTGTTCTTGGGGACCTTCAATGTTGCAGACCTTTTTTGGTATCCTTCCCCAAATCTGTGCCTCGACACAATCCTGTCTCTGAGCTCTACTGGACATTTCCTTCGACCTCATGGCTTGGTTTTTGCTCTGACATTCACTGTCAACTGTGGGACCTTATATAGACAGGTCAACTGTGGGACCTTATATAGACAGGTGTGCCTTTCCAAATCATGTCCAATCAATTGAATTTACCACAGTTGGACTTCAATCAAGTTGTAGAAACATCTCAACGATGATCAATGGAAACAGGAGCTCAATTTCGATTTTCAAACTGTGTAATACAAAAATGCAAAAATGTTTAAAAACCCAGCTGTTTTTGCTTTGTCATTATGTGTGCAGATTGCTGAGGATTTTTAAAAATGTATTTATCAATTTTAGAATAAAGCTGTAACGTAACTTAATGTTAAAAAAAAGTCAAATGGTCTGAATACATTTGTCCCGGGGGCCCACCGGGGAACACGTAGTGGAACACGGAACACGTAGTGGAACACGGAACACGTAGCGGAACACGTAGTGGAACACGGAACACGTAGTGGAACACGGAACACGTAGTGGAACACGGAACACGGAGCGGAACACGTAGTGGAACACGGAACACGTAGTGGAACACGTAACACGTAGTGGAACACGGAACACGGAACACGAGTGGAAACACGGAACACGTAGTGGAACACGGAACACGTAGTGGAACACGGAACACGTAGTGGAACACGGAACACGTAGTGGAACACGGAACACGTAGTGGAACACGTAACACGTAGTGGAACACGGAACACGTAGTGGAACACGTAGGAACACGTAGTGGAACACGGAACACGTAGTGGAACACGTAACACGTAGTGGAACACGGAACACGTAGTGGAACACGGAACACGTAGTGGAACACGGAACACGTAGTGGAACACGTGGAACACGTAGTGGAACACGGAACACGTAGTGGAACACGGAACATGTAGTGGAACACGGAACATGTTGTGGAACACGGAACACGTAGTGGAACACATAGTGGAACACGTAGTGGAACACGGAACACGTAGTGGAACATGTAGTGGAACACGGAACACGTAGTGGAACACGGAACACGTATTGGAACACGGTTCCCTTTGGAACATTTGGAGATGGAATCCTGGCAGGACCGTTGGTGAAACGAGCCAAAACAAAACAGTCATTTGTATTCAGAGATGATTTAGATCTTTTCCTTCCAGCTTGGTCTGACACTGGGTTCTTCTTTTCAACGTTACTCTCTGTTTGCTCTCATCAACAGTTAGACAACATACACCGTCCTCTGTATACACTCAGAATAAAAAGGTGCTATCTAGAACCTAAAAAGGGCTCTTACCCAGAGAAGAACCCTTTGAAGAAAACCTTTTGGTTCCAGGTAGAACCCTAGGAATCTAAAACGGTTCTACCTGAAACCAAAAAGGGGGAAAATAAATAAAACGTTTTGGAACCTTTTGTTTGTTGCTAAGAGTGTATCTGAAACACCTTTTCAATCCACCTGAAATAGGTTTCCCCATTTCCCTGCACCTTCTGGTTCTGATGTACCACCACCACCATCATAAGAGCCTAATAAAATCACACAACAGAGAGGGGGAGACAGGGGAGAGAGAGAGAGACAGGGAGATACAGGGAGAGAGAGAGAGACAGGGAAGAAGAGAGATAGAGACAGGGAAGAAGAGAGATGGAGAGAAACTGGAAGGGAGAGGGAGAGAGACAGACAGGGAGAGCGAGACAGGGAGAGACAGAGAAAGAGACAGGGAGAGACAGGGAGAGAGAGAGAGAGAGAGGGAAGAAGAGAGATAGAGACAGGGAGGGAGAGAAACTGGAAGGGAGAGGGAGAGAGACAGGGAGGGAGAGAGAAATAGACAGGGAGGGAGAGAGGGAGAGAGAGAGAGAGAACATTCAAACTACAGAAATGGAGAATCTCTAACTGGAAAACACCAAAGGGAGACATTTAGAAACCACAGATGGACTAACCAACTCACCTGCTTCTTTTGATTAAACCCCAATAACTGCATCCTTTACCCACCAAGGCCATTTCTTCCCAACAAAGCTCCTTTGAGACTGTGAGGAATCTACACTAAACACAAATATAAACTCAACAATGTGAAGTGTTGGTCCCATGTTACATCAGCAGAAATAAAAGATCCCAGAAATGTTCCATACTCACTAAAATCTTACATTTTGTACACAAGTTTGTTTACATCCCTGTTAGTGAGCATTTATCCGTTGCAAAGATAATCCATCCACCTGACAGGTGTGGCATATCAAGAAGCTGATTAAACAGCATGATCATTACACAGGTGCACCTTGTGCTGGGGACAATAGAAGGCCATTTTTACAATGAGCAGTTTTGTCACACAACACAAAGCCACAGATGTCTCAAGTTGAGGGAGAATGCAATTGGCATGCTGACTGCAGGAATGTCCACCAGAGCTGTTGCCAAAAAATGTAATGTTAATTTCTCTACCATAAGCCGCTTCAAACGTCATTTTAGAGAATTTGGCAGTACGCCCAACTGGCCTCACAACCGCAGACCACACGTAACCACGCCAACCCATTTTGGACTCTGGCCTGATGAGTTGAGGTAACGGTGGGTGATCTTTTATGTCTTCCCTTCTGTGATCTGTCTCCCAGCCCAACAGAAGGCCTGGGAGGAGGCTAGGAGGACTGGTCTGTCTCCTGGACCAACAGAAGGCCTGGGAGGAGGCTAGGAGGACTGGTCTGTCTCCTGGACCAACAGAAGGCCTGGGAGGAGGCTAGGAGGACTGGTCTGTCTCCTGGACCCACAGAAGGCCTGGGAGGAGGCCTGGGAGGAGGCTAGGAAGACTGATCTGTCTCCCGGCCCAACAGAAGGCCTGGGAGGAGGCCTGGGAGGACTGGTCTGTCTCCCGGCCCAACAGAAGGCCTGGAAGGAGGCTAGGAGGACTGGTCTGTCTCCTGGACCAACAGAAGGCCTGGGAGGAGGCTAGGAGGACTGGTCTGTCTCCTGGACCAACAGAAGGCCTGGGAGGAGGCTAGGAAGACTGGTCTGTCTCCTGGACCAATAGAAGGCATGGGAGGAGGATAGGAAGACTGGTCAGTCTCCTGGACCAACAGAAGGCCTGGGAGGAGGCTAGGAGGACTGGTCTGTCTCCTGGACCAACAGAAGGCCTGGGAGGAGGCTAGGAAGACTGGTCTGTCTCCTGGACCAACAGAAGGCATGGGAGGAGGATAGGAAGACTGGTCAGTCTCCTGGACCAACAGAAGGCCTGGGAGGAGGCTAGGAGGACTGGTCTGTCTCCCGGCCCAACAGAAGGCCTGGGAGGAGGCTAGGAGGACTGGTCTGTCTCCTGGACCAACAGAAGGCCTGGGAGGAGGCTAGGAAGACTGATCTGTCTCCTGGACCAACAGAAGGCCTGGGAGGAGGCTAAGAAGACTGATCTGTCTCCTGGACCAACAGAAGGCCTGGAAGGAGGCTATGAAGACTGGTCTGTCTCCTGGACCAACAGAAGGCTGTCTCTATTAAGACTGGTCTGTCTCCTGTCTCAACAGAAGGCTGTCTCAACAGAAGGCTGTCTCAACAGAAGGCTGTCTCTAGGAAGACTGATCTGTCTCCTGGACCAACAGAAGGCTGTCTCTAGGAAGACTGGTCTGTCTCCTGGACCAACAGAAGGCCTGGGAGGAGGCTAAGAAGACTGGTCTGTCTCCTGTCTCAACAGAAGGCTGTCTCAACAGAAGGCTGTCTCTAGGAAGACTGGTCTGTCTCCTGGACCAACAGAAGGCTGTCTCTAGGAAGACTGGTCTGTCTCCTGGACCAACAGAAGGCCTGGGAGGAGGCTAAGAAGACTGGTCTGTCTCCTGTCTCAACAGAAGGCTGTCTCAACAGAAGGCTGTCTCTAGGAAGACTGGTCTGTCTCCTGGACCAACAGAAGGCCTGGGAGGAGGCTAGGAAGACTGATCTGTCTCCTGGACCAACAGAAGGCCTGGGAGGAGGCTAGGAAGACTGGTCTGTCTCCTGTCTCAACAGAAGGCTGTCTCAACAGAAGGCTGTCTCTAGGAAGACTGATCTGTCTCCTGGACCAACAGAAGGCTGTCTCTAGGAAGACTTGTCTGTCTCCCAGGCCAACAGAAGGGGGGAGGAGGAAGACTTCTGCATTATTTAATAACACCAGCCAGTAGCAAGCAGGGAGGGAGGGAGGGTGGGTGTGTGTGTGTGTGTGTGTGTGTGTGTGTGTGTGTGTGTGTGTGTGTGTGTGTGTGTGTGTGTGTGTGTGTGTGTGTGTGTGTGTGTGTGTGTGTGTGTGTGTGTGTTCGTGCGCGTTCTGTGCCGTGTTGTGCTGCAGGTCACCTCTCTATCTCTGCAGAGTAGATAGTTTATCAGGAATAAAATAAGGAAAAGAGATGATTGAATCCAAGGGTGAGTCATGCTGCACCTTATAAAGACTAATTTAGGAAGAAGAGGAGAGGAGAGAGAGAGGGAGAGAGGAGAGGAGAGGAGAGAGAGAGAGAGGAGAGGAGAGGAGAGGGAGAGGAGAGGAGAGGAGAGGAGAGGAGAGGCAGAGGAGAGGAGAGGAGAGGAGAGGAGAGGAGAGGAGAGGAGAGGAGAGGAGAGGAGAGGAGGAGAGGAGAGGAGAGGAGAGGAGAGGAGAGGAGAGGAGAGGAGAGGAGAGGAGAGGGAGAGGAGAGGAGAGGAGAGGAGAGGAGAGGAGAGGAGGAGGAGAGGCAGAGAAGAGAGGAGGAGGAGAGGCAGAGAGAAGAGGGGGTTGACTTAGGGGAATGAGGAAAGGAAGTGCCTCATATATAATAAACTACGGTCTGCAGTCAAGGATGATGTCAGGGGGGGTGGGGTATGATAAACATGGCCATGCATTGTTTTAGCAGCTGAACAACACCTTACTTCTTCATTATCAGTCCATATCCCTGTGTGGCTGACAGTTAAATAGAGTTGTACTTCTGGTGTGATCTGATGACAGTGGAGTTATTTTCTGATGAATGTGATGCACTGATGTATTTTATGTGAAGGAAAACTGTATAACTATATTATAACCGTATTACAACTACATTATAACTATATT
>NW_024609483.1:67500-110000 GCF_018296145.1 Oncorhynchus tshawytscha
AGGGTGGATCTATAGGGTGGATCTATAGGATATATCTATAGGGTGGATCTATAGGATATATCTATAGGGTGGATCTATAGGGTGGATCTATAGGATGGATCCATAGGATATATCTATAGGGTGGATCTATAGGGGGATCTATAGGGTGGATCTATAGGATAGATCTATAGGATATATCTATAGGGTGGATCTATGGGGGGGATCTATAGGGTGAATCTATAGGGTGGATCTATAGGGTGAATCTATAGGGTGGATCTATAGGATATATCTATAAGGTAGATCTATAGGGTGGATCTATAGGGGGGATCTATAGGGTGGATCTATAGGGCTGATCTATAGGGGGATCTATAGGGTGGATCTATAGCATGGATCTATAGGGTGGATCTATAGGGTGAATCTATAGGGCGGATCTATAGGGTGGATCAATAGGGGGATCTATAGCATGGTCTATAGGGCGGATCTATAGATCTATAGGATAGATCTATAGGGTGGATCTATAGGGTGAATCTATAGGGCAGATCTATAGGATGAATCTATAGGATGTATCTATAGGATATATCTATAGGGTGGATCTATAGGCTATATCTATAGGATGGATCTATAGGATAGATCTATAGGATATATCTATAGGATGGATCTATAGGGGGGATCTATAGGATGAATCTATGGAATGGATCCATAGGATGGATCTATAGGATAGATCTATAGGATATATGTATAGGGGGGATCTATAGGGTGAATCTATAGGGTGGATCTATAGGGTGAATCTATAGGGTGAATCTATAGGATGGATCTATTGGATAGATCTATAGGATATATCTATAGGGTGGATCTATAGGGTGAATCTATAGGGTGGATCTATAGGGTGGATCTATAGGGTGGATCTATAGGATATATCTATAGGGTGGATCTATAGGGTGGATCTATAGGGGGGATCTATAGGGTGGATCTATAGGGGGGATCTATAGCATGGATCTATAGGGGGGATCTATAGGGTGAATCTATAGGGCGGATCTATAGCATGAATCTATAGGGCGGATCTATAGCATGGATCTATAGGGTGGATCAATAGGATGAATCTATAGGATGGATCTATAGGATAGAGCCATAGGATATACAGTGCCTTGCGAAAGTATTCGGCCCCCTTGAACTTTGCGACCTTTTGCCACATTTCAGGCTTTAAACATAAAGATATAAAACTGTATTTTTTTGTGAAGAATCAACAACAAGTGGGACACAATCATGAAGTGGAACGACATTTATTGACATTTACTTTTTTAACAAATCAAAAACTGAAAAATTGGGCGTGCAAAATTATTCAGCCCCCTTAAATTAATACTTTGTAGCGCCACCTTTTGCTGCGATTACAGCTGTAAGTCGCTTGGGGTATGTCTCTATCAGTTTTGCACATCGAGAGACTTAATTTTTTTCCCATTCCTCCTTGCAAAACAGCTCGAGCTCAGTGAGGTTGGATGGAGAGCATTTGTGAATAGCAGTTTTCAGTTCTTTCCACAGATTCTCGATTGGATTCAGGTCTGGACTTTGACTTGGCCATTCTAACACCTGGATATGTTTATTTTTGAACCATTCCATTGTAGATTTTGCTTTATGTTTTGGATCATTGTCTTGTTGGAAGACAAATCTCCGTCCCAGTCTCAGGTCTTTTGCAGACTCCATCAGGTTTTCTTCCAGAATGGTCCTGTATTTGGCTCCATCCATCTTCCCATCAATTTTAACCATCTTCCCTGTCCCTGCTGAAGAAAAGCAGGCCCAAACCATGATGCTGCCAGCACCATGTTTGACAGTGGGGATGGTGTGTTCAGGGTGATGAGCTGTGTTGCTTTTACGCCAAACATAACGTTTTGCATTGTTGCCAAAAAGTTCAATTTTGGTTTCATCTGACCAGAGCACCTTCTTCCACATGTTTGGTGTGTCTCCCAGGTGGCTTGTGGCAAACTTTAAATGACACTTTTTATGGATATCTTTAAGAAATGGCTTTCTTCTTGCCACTCTTCCATAAAGGCCAGATTTGTGCAATATACGATTGATTGTTGTCCTATGGACAGAGTCTCCCACCTCAGCTGTAGATCTCTGCAGTTCATCCAGAGTGATCATGGGCCTCTTGGCTGCATCTCTGATCAGTCTTCTCCTTGTATGAGCTGAAAGTTTAGAGGGACGGCCAGGTCTTGGTAGATTTGCAGTGGTCTGATACTCCTTCCATTTCAATATTATCGCTTGCACAGTGCTCCTTGGGATGTTTAAAGCTTGGGAAATCTTTTTGTATCCAAATCCGGCTTTAAACTTCTTCACAACAGTATCTCGGACCTGCCTGGTGTGTTCCTTGTTCTTCATGATGCTCTCTGCGCTTTTAACGGACCTCTGAGACTATCAGGGTGCAGGTGCATTTATACGGAGACTTGATTACACACAGGTGGATTGTATTTATCATCATTAGTCATTTAGGTCAACATTGGATCATTCAGAGATCCTCACTGAACTTCTGGAGAGAGTTTGCTGCACTGAAAGTAAAGGGGCTGAATAATTTTGCACGCCCAATTTTTCAGTTTTTGATTTGTTAAAAAAGTTTGAAATATCCAATAAATGTCGTTCCACTTCATGATTGTGTCCCACTTGTTGTTGATTCTTCACAAAAAAATACAGTTTTATATCTTTATGTTTGAAGCCTGAAATGTGGCAAAAGGTCGCAAAGTTCAAGGGGGCCGAATACTTTCGCAAGGCACCGTATCTATAGGGTGGATCTATAGGGGGATCTATAGGGTGAATCTATAGGGTGGATCTATAGGGTGAATCTTCATGTGAGTGGAATTCACTACCGTTACCAGACGAGCCAAAGAAAATGCCGATGAATCATTTCTGAATGTAATTATTGATTGATGTTTCATTAATTGATGAGGGATTGATTTTCAAGAGGAGAACACGTGGACGATGTGTTCATCGTTGATAACTGCATGTTGAACGCTGAAATGACTTGTGCATCTCTTTGTGTTTCCCACTGCAACCAGAGGCCATCTTCCCGTCTGCTCCACTCAAAAGAAAAGAGGCCTACAAAGCATGTGAGTCATGTCTGTTGCCTATGTGAGGTTAGGAGAGAGGAGAGGAGAACACCACGGAGGAGTTGCTCTGTAGGGATCAATGAGGTAACCATGACGTTTGCTCTCAAGAATTATCCCTTATATCGTGTAAGCTACCTTACATAGAGAGGGAGAGGGAGAGGGAGAGAGGGAGAGGGAGAGAGAGAGAGAGAGAGAGAGAGGGAGAGAGAGAAGAGGAGAGAGAGAGAGAGACTGAGAGGCCATCTTCCCGTCTGCTCCACTCAAGAGAAAAGAGAGAGTCATGTCTGTTGCCTAGAGAGAGAGAGAGAGAGAGAGAGAAGAGAGAGAGAGAGAGAGAGAGAGAGAGAGAGAGAGAGAGAGAGAGAGAGAGAGAGAGAGAGAGAGAGAGAGAGAGGAGAGAGAGAGAGAGAGGAGGAGAGAGAGGAGAGAGAGGAGAGAGAGAGAGGAGAGAGAGAGGGAGAGAGAGAGAGAGAGAGAGAGAGAGAGAGAGAGAGAGAGAGGGAGAGAGAGAGAGAGAGAGAGGGAGAGAGAGAGAAAGAGAGAGAGAGAGAGGGAGAGAGAGAGAGAGAGATAGAGAGAGAGAGAGAGAGAGAGAGAGAGAGAGAGAGAGAGAGAGAGAGAGAGAGAGACAGAGAGAGAGAGAGACAGAGAGAGAGATGTAGTTTGTGGTGAGAAAGCAAAGTCTCAAACCTTGTTGTTTACCTTGAGTTGTTCACAAGCCTTTATCCCCTTTGGTACGGTCTTAAACACCCAACGACTCGTCTCACCTCAGAGTGGCACAGCTCAGCTGAAAGCCGTTCGTTCACAACGTTTTCTTTGGAAAGAGACTAGTCAAATACTCCCTCTTCACATCTCACCAATCCCTCCTACAGTACACCAAACCCTGAAACCACAACACAACTTCTTCTGAAACTACAACATAGCTTCTGAAATCACAACACAGCTTCTGAATCCACAACACAGCTTCTGAATCCACAACACAGGTTCTGAAACCACAACACATCTTCTTCTGAATCCACAACACAGCTTCTGAAACCACAACACATCTTCTTCTGAAACCACAACACATCTTCTGAATCCACAACACAGCTTCTGAATCCACAACACAGCTTCTGAATCCACAACACAGGTTCTTCTGAATCCACAACACAACTTCTGAATCCACAACACAGCTTCTGAAACCACAACACATCTGCTTCTGAAACCACAACACATCTTCTGAAACCACAACACAGCTTCTGAATCTTCTGAAACCACAACACATCTTCTTCTGAATCCACAACACATCTTCTGAATCCACAACACAGCTTCTGAATCCACAACACAGCTTCTTCTGAATCCACAACACAGGTTCTTCTGAATCCACAACACAACTTCTGAATCCACAACACAGCTTCTGAAACCACAACACATCTTCTTCTGAAACCACAACACATCTTCTTCTGAAACCACAACACATCTTCTTCTGAAACCACAACACAGCTTCTGAATCCACAACACAGCTTCTGAAACCACAACACATCTTCTTCTGAATCCACAACACAGCTTCTGAAACCACAACACAGCTTCTGAATCCACAACACAGCTTCTTCTGAAACCACAACACAGCTTCTGAAACCACAACGCAGCTTCTTCTGAAACCACAACGCAGCTTCTTCTTGGCTGTAGCAACAAACTCCAATCTGAGTCAGCATCTTGGAACAAAGAGGCTACTGTTGTGTATGTCTTTAACCTTACACTCTGTTGTCAAGCAATAATAACACTGTAAATTGCAGCAAATGTCTTTAAATAGGCCCGTGTGTCTTTTAAATAGGCCCGTGTGTCTTTTAAATAGGCCTGTGTGTCCTTAAATATTCCTGTGTGCATTATCACAGGTGTGTCTTTGTACTGTAAAAATCCCAAAGCCATGTTATGTCCATGTCTAGAGTCTTTTTATTTATTATTTATCTCACCTTTATTTAACCAGGTAGGCTAGTTGAGAACACCTTTATTTAACCAGGTAGGCTAGTTGAGAACACCTTTATTTAACCAGGTAGGCTAGTTGAGAACACCTTTATTTAACCAGGTAGGCTAGTTGAGAACACCTTTATTTAACCAGGTAGGCCAGTTGAGAACACCTTTATTTAACCAGGTAGGTTGAGAACACCTTTATTTAACCAGTAGGCCAGTTGAGAACACCTTTATTTAACCAGGTAGGCTAGTTGAGAACACCTTTGTTTAACCAGGTAGGCTAGTTGAGAACACCTTTATTTAACCAGGTAGGCTAGTTGAGAACACCTTTATTTAACCAGGTAGGCCAGTTGAGAACACCTTTATTTAACCAGGTAGGCTAGTTGAGAACACCTTTATTTAACCAGGTAGGCTAGTTGAGAACACCTTTATTTACCCAGGTAGGCTAGTTGAGAACACCTTTATTTAACCAGGTAGGCTAGTTGAGAACACCTTTATTTAACCAGGTAGGCTAGTTGAGAACACCTTTATTTAACCAGGTAGGCTAGTTGAGAACACCTTTATTTAACCAGGTAGGCCAGTTGAGAACACCTTTATTTAACCAGGTAGGCTAGTTGAGAACACCTTTATTTAACCAGGTAGGCTAGTTGAGAACAAGTTCTCATTTAACTTAGGCCAAGATATTTAACCAGGTAGGAATAAACAAAACATAGGCTAATACAGTAGAGAAAACACCTTTATTTAACCAGGAAATGAAAAGGTTAACTGCCCCAGACAGAAGAACATGTTTATTTAACCAGGAAGAATAGTTGAGAACACCTTTCAGACAGAAGAAATTTAACCAGAGGACATAAGAAATGTTCTAGAATTCAGACAGAGACAGACAGAAGAAATGTTTAGAATGAAGTCAGGCAGAAGAAATGTTCTAGAAACCAGTCAGACAGAGACAGACATAAGAAATGTTCTAGAATGCAGTCAGACCGAGAGAGACAGAAGAAATGTTCTAGAATGCAGTCAGACAGAAGAAATGTTCTAGAATGAAGTCAGACAGAAGAAATGTTCTAGAATGCAGTCAGACAGAGACAGACAGAAGAAATGTTCTAGAATGCAGTCAGACAGAAGAAATGTTTGAGAACCACAGACAGAAGAAATGTTCTAGAATGCAGTCAGACAGAGACAGACAGAAGAAATGTTCTAGAATGAAGTCAGGCAGAAGAAATGTTCTAGAATGCAGTCAGACAGAGACAGACATAAGAAATGTTCTAGAATGCAGTCAGACAGAGAGAGACAGAAGAAATGTTCTAGAATGCAGTCAGACAGAAGAAATGTTCTAGAATGAAGTCAGACAGAAGAAATGTTCTAGAATGCAGTCAGACAGAGACAGACAGAAGAAATGTTCTAGAATGCAGTCAGACAGAAGAAATGTTTGAGAATGCAGTCAGACAGAAGAAATGTTCTAGAATGAAGTCAGACAGAAGAAATGTTCTAGAATGCAGTCAGACAGAGACAGACATAAGAAATGTTCTAGAATGCAGTCAGACAGAGACAGACAGAAGAAATGTTCTAGAATGCAGTCAGACAGAGACAGACAGAAGAAATGTTCTAGAATGCAGTCAGACAGAAGAAATGTTCTAGAGTGAAGTCAGACAGAAGAAATGTTCTAGAATGCAGTCAGACAGAGACAGACAGAAGAAATGTTCTAGAATGCAGTCAGACAGAAGAAATGTTCTAGAATGCAGTCAGACAGAAGAAATGTTCTAGAATGCAGTCAGACAGAATAAATGCTCTAGAAAGCAGTCAGACAGAAGATGTTCTAGAATGCAGTCAGACAGAAGAAATGTTCTAGAATGCAGTCAGACAGAGACAGACAGAAGAAATGTTCTAGAATGCAGTCAGACAGAAGAAATGTTCGAGAATGCAGTCAGACAGAGACAGACAGAAGAAATGTTCTAGAATGCAGTCAGACAGAAGAAATGTTTGAGAATGCAGTCAGACAGAGACAGACAGAAGAAATGTTCTAGAATGCAGTCAGACAGAGACAGACAGAAGAAATGTTCGAGAATGCAGTCAGACAGAGACAGACAGAAGAAATGTTCTAGAATGCAGTCAGACAGAAGAAATGTTCTAGAATGCAGTCAGACAGAAGAAATGTTCTAGAATGCAGTCAGACAGAATAAATGTTCTAGAAAGCAGTCAGACAGAAGAAATGTTCTAGAATGCAGTCAGACAGAAGAAATGTTCTAGAATGCAGTCAGACAGAGACAGACAGAAGAAATGTTCTAGAATGCAGTCAGACAGAAGAAATGTTTGAGAATGCAGTCAGACAGAGACAGACAGAAGAAATGTTCGAGAATGCAGTCAGACAGAAGAAATGTTTGAGAATGCAGTCAGACAGAGACAGACAGAAGAAATGTTCGAGAATGCAGTCAGACAGAGACAGACAGAAGAAATGTTCGAGAATGCAGTCAGACAGAGACAGACAGAAGAAATGTTCTAGAATGCAGTCAGACAGAGACAGACTGAAGAAATGTTCTAGAATGCAGTCAGACAGAGACAGACAGAAGAAATGTTCTAGAATGCAGTCAGACAGACAGACAGAAGAAATGTTCTAGAACAGTCAGACAGAAGAAATGTTCTAGAATGCAGTCAGACAGAAGAAATGTTCTAGAATGCAGTCAGACAGAAGAAATGTTCTAGAATGCAGCAGACAGAAGAAATGTTCTAGAATGCAGTCAGACAGAAGAAATGTTCTAGAATGCAGTCAGACAGAAGAAATGTTCTAGAATGAAGTCAGACAGAAGAAATGTTCTAGAATGCAGTCAGACAGAGACAGACAGAAGAAATGTTCTAGAATGCAGTCAGACAGAAGAAATGTTCTAGAATGCAGTCAGACAGAAGAAATGTTCTAGAATGCAGTCAGACAGAGACAGACAGAAGAAATGTTCTAGAATGCAGTCAGACAGAATAAATGTTCTAGAGTGAAGTCAGACAGAAGAAATGTTCTAGAATGCAGTCAGACAGAGAGAGACAGAAGAAATGTTCTAGAATGCAGTCAGACAGAAGAAATGTTCTAGAATGAAGTCAGACAGAAGAAATGTTCTAGAATCAGACAGAGACAGACAGAAGAAATGTTCTAGAATGAAGTCAGACAGAAGAATGTTCTAGAATGAAGTCAGAAGACATGTTCTAGAATGCAGTCAGACAGAAGAAATGTTCGAGAATGCAGTCAGACAGAGACAGACATAAGAAATGTTCTAGAATGCAGTCAGACAGAGACAGACAGAAGAAATGTTCTAGAATGCAGTCAGACAGAGACAGACAGAAGAAATGTTCTAGAATGAAGTCAGACAGAAGAAATGTTCTAGAATGCAGTCAGACAGAGACAGACAGAAGAAATGTTCTAGAATGCAGTCAGACAGAAGAAATGTTCTAGAATGCAGTCAGACAGAAGAAATGTTCTAGAATGCAGTCAGACAGAAGACAAATGCTGTTAGAATGCAGTCAGACAGAAGACATGTTCTAGAATGCAGTCAGACAGAAGAAATGTTCTAGAATGCAGTCAGACAGAGACAGACAGAAGAAATGTTCTAGAATGCAGTCAGACAGAAGAAATGTTCGAGAATGCAGTCAGACAGAGACAGACAGAAGAAATGTTCTAGAATGCAGTCAGACAGAAGAAATGTTTGAGAATGCAGTCAGACAGAGACAGACAGAAGAAATGTTCGAGAATGCAGTCAGACAGAGACAGACAGAAGAAATGTTCGAGAATGCAGTCAGACAGAGACAGACAGAAGAAATGTTCTAGAATGCAGTCAGACAGAAGAAATGTTCTAGAATGCAGTCAGACAGAAGAAATGTTCTAGAATGCAGTCAGACAGAATAAATGCTCTAGAAAGCAGTCAGACAGAAGACATGTTCTAGAATGCAGTCAGACAGAAGAAATGTTCTAGAATGCAGTCAGACAGAGACAGACAGAAGAAATGTTCTAGAATGCAGTCAGACAGAAGAAATGTTCGAGAATGCAGTCAGACAGAGACAGACAGAAGAAATGTTCGAGAATGCAGTCAGACAGAAGAAATGTTTGAGAATGCAGTCAGACAGAGACAGACAGAAGAAATGTTCGAGAATGCAGTCAGACAGAGACAGACAGAAGAAATGTTCGAGAATGCAGTCAGACAGAGACAGACAGAAGAAATGTTCTAGAATGCAGTCAGACAGAGACAGACTGAAGAAATGTTCTAGAATGTAGTCAGACAGAGACAGACAGAAAAAATGTTCTAGAATGCAGTCAGACAGAGACAGACAGAAGAAATGTTCTAGAATGCAGTCAGACAGAAGAAATGTTCGAGAATGCAGGCAGGCAGAAGAAATGTTCTAGAATGCAGTCAGACAGAAGAAATATTTGAGAATGCAGTCAGACAGAAGAAATGTTCTAGAATGCAGACAGACAGAAGAAATGTTCTAGAATGAAGTCAGACAGAAGAAATGTTCTAGAATGCAGTCAGGCAGAGACAGACAGAAGAAATGTTCTAGAATGCAGTCAGACAGAAGAAATGTTCTAGAATGCAGTCAGACAGAAGAAATGTTCTAGAATGCAGTCAGACAGAGACAGACAGAAGAAATGTTGTAGAATGAAGTCAGGCAGAAGAAATGTTCTAGAATGCAGTCAGACAGAGACAGACATAAGAAATGTTCTAGAATGCAGTCAGACCAGACAGAAGAAATGTTCTAGAATGCAGTCAGACAGAAGAAATGTTCTAGAATGAAGTCAGACAGAAGAAATGTTCTAGAATGCAGTCAGACAGAGACAGACAGAAGAAATGTTCTAGAATGCAGTCAGACAGAAGAAATGTTTGAGAATGCAGTCAGACAGAAGAAATGTTCTAGAATGAAGTCAGACAGAAGAAATGTTCTAGAATGCAGTCAGACAGAGACAGACAGAAGAAATGTTCTAGAATGCAGTCAGACAGAAGAAATGTTCTAGAATGCAGTCAGACAGAGACAGACAGAAGAAATGTTCTAGAATGCAGTCAGACAGAATAAATGTTCTAGAGTGAAGTCAGACAGAAGAAATGTTCTAGAATGCAGTCAGACAGACAGACAGAAGAAATGTTCTAGAATGCAGTCAGACAGAAGAAATGTTCTAGAATGCAGTCAGACAGAATAAATGTTCTAGAATGCAGTCAGACAGAATAAATGCTCTAGAAAGCAGTCAGACAGAAGACATGTTCTAGAATGCAGTCAGACGGAAGAAATGTTCTAGAATGCAGTCAGACAGAGACAGACAGAAGAAATGTTCTAGAATGCAGTCAGACAGAAGAAATGTTTGAGAATGCAGTCAGACAGAGACAGACAGAAGAAATGTTCGAGAATGCAGTCAGACAGAAGAAATGTTTGAGAATGCAGTCAGACAGAGACAGACAGAAGAAATGTTCGAGAATGCAGTCAGACAGAGACAGACAGAAGAAATGTTCGAGAATGCAGTCAGACAGAGACAGACAGAAGAAATGTTCTAGAATGCAGTCAGACAGAAGAAATGTTCTAGAATGCAGTCAGACAGAAGAAATGTTCTAGAATGCAGTCAGACAGAATAAATGCTCTAGAAAGCAGTCAGACAGAAGACATGTTCTAGAATGCAGTCAGACAGAAGAAATGTTCTAGAATGCAGTCAGACAGAGACAGACAGAAGAAATGTTCTAGAATGCAGTCAGACAGAAGAAATGTTCGAGAATGCAGTCAGACAGAGACAGACAGAAGAAATGTTCTAGAATGCAGTCAGACAGAAGAAATGTTTGAGAATGCAGTCAGACAGAGACAGACAGAAGAAATGTTCGAGAATGCAGTCAGACAGAGACAGACAGAAGAAATGTTCGAGAATGCAGTCAGACAGAGACAGACAGAAGAAATGTTCTAGAATGCAGTCAGACAGAGACAGACTGAAGAAATGTTCTAGAATGTAGTCAGACAGAGACAGACAGAAAAAATGTTCTAGAATGCAGTCAGACAGAGACAGACAGAAGAAATGTTCTAGAATGCAGTCAGACAGAAGAAATGTTCGAGAATGCAGGCAGGCAGAAGAAATGTTCTAGAATGCAGGCAGACAGAAGAAATGCTCTAGAAAGCAGTCAGACAGAAGAAATGTTCTAGAATGCAGTCAGACAGAGACAGACAGAAGAAATGTTCTAGAATGCAGTCAGACAGAGACAGACAGAAGAAATGTTCTAGAATGCAGTCAGACAGAAGAAATGTTCTAGAATGCAGTCAGACAGAAGAAATGTTCTAGAATGCAGTCAGACAGAAGAAATGTTCTAGAGTGAAGTCAGACAGAAGAAATGTTCTAGAATGCAGTCAGACAGAGACAGACAGAAGAAATGTTCTAGAATGCAGTCAGACAGAAGAAATGTTCTAGAATGCAGTCAGACAGAATAAATGTTCTAGAATGCAGTCAGACAGAATAAATGCTCTAGAAAGCAGTCAGACAGAAGACATGTTCTAGAATGCAGTCAGACGGAAGAAATGTTCTAGAATGCAGTCAGACAGAGACAGACAGAAGAAATGTTCTAGAATGCAGTCAGACAGAAGAAATGTTTGAGAATGCAGTCAGACAGAGACAGACAGAAGAAATGTTCGAGAATGCAGTCAGACAGAAGAAATGTTTGAGAATGCAGTCAGACAGAGACAGACAGAAGAAATGTTCGAGAATGCAGTCAGACAGAGACAGACAGAAGAAATGTTCGAGAATGCAGTCAGACAGAGACAGACAGAAGAAATGTTCTAGAATGCAGTCAGACAGAAGAAATGTTCTAGAATGCAGTCAGACAGAAGAAATGTTCTAGAATAGTCAGACAGAATAAATGCTCTAGAAAGCAGTCAGACAGAAGACATGTTCTAGAATGCAGTCAGACAGAAGAAATGTTCTAGAATGCAGTCAGACAGAGACAGACAGAAGAAATGTTCTAGAATGCAGTCAGACAGAAGAAATGTTTGAGAATGCAGTCAGACAGAGACAGACAGAAGAAATGTTCGAGAATGCAGTCAGACAGAGACAGACAGAAGAAATGTTCGAGAATGCAGTCAGACAGAGACAGACAGAAGAAATGTTCTAGAATGCAGTCAGACAGAGACAGACAGAAGAAATGTTCTAGAATGCAGTCAGACAGAGACAGACAGAAGAAATGTTCTAGAATGCAGTCAGACAGAGACAGACAGAAGAAATGTTCTAGAATGCAGTCAGACAGAAGAAATGTTCTAGAATGCAGTCAGACAGAAGAAATGTTCTAGAATGCAGGCAGACAGAAGAAATGTTCTAGAATGCAGTCAGACAGAAGACATGTTCTAGAATGCAGTCAGACAGAAGAAATGTTCTAGAATGCAGACAGACAGAGACAGACAGAAGAAATGTTCTAGAATGCAGTCAGACAGAGACAGACTGAAGAAATGTTCTAGAATGCAGTCAGACAGAGACAGACAGAAGAAATGTTCTAGAATGCAGTCAGACAGACAGACAGAAGAAATGTTCTAGAATGCAGTCAGACAGAAGAAATGTTCTAGAATGCAGTCAGACAGAAGAAATGTTCTAGAATGCAGGCAGACAGAAGAAATGTTCTAGAATGCAGTCAGACAGAAGAAATGTTCGAGAATGCAGGCAGGCAGAAGAAATGTTCTAGAATGCAGTCAGACAGAAGAAATATTTGAGAATGCAGTCAGACAGAAGAAATGTTCTAGAATGCAGACAGACAGAAGAAATGAGAGGAAAGATTCCAACCTTGTTGTGTTCACGTTGTCTGTATTCCAAATAGCACTCTATTCCCCAACATCTCTGTTCCCTATAAAAGTTCACTACTTTTGACCATGGCCCATAGTTGAATAGGGAGTTGAATAGGGTGCTGAATAGGGAGTTGAATAGGGTGCTGAATAGGGTGCTGAATAGGGAGTTGAATAGGGTGCTGTACTACGGAAAGGTCATTCACCCTCCCACCATACAGCGGGCGAATACAAGCATTTTGCGAGACTGTGCCTCAAAAGCTAATGTCTACCTGGCCAACCACTCCACCCTGGACTCGAACAGCCTTTACAACAAGGTCCACCTCTACAAGGCTATGTACAGACTCAGTGAGCGTAGCCTTGCTATTGAGAAAGACCACCAAAGGCAGACCTGGCTGGTCTACCATGGCTCACGTCAACACCATTATACCAGAAACCCACTCCAATTTGCATACCGCCCTAACAGATCTACAGATGATGCGATCTCTATCGCACTCCACACTGCCCTTTCCCACCTGGACAAAAGGAACACCTATGTGAGAATGCTGTTCATTGACTACAGCTCAGCGTTCAACACCACAGTGCCCTCAAAGCTCATTACTAAGCTAAGGACCCTGGGACTAATTTATTTTATTTTATTTTACCTTTATTTTACTAGGCAAGTCAGTTAAGAACAAATTCTTATTTTCAATGACGGCCTAGGAACAGTGGGTTAACTGCCTGTTCATGGGCAGAACGACAGATTTGTACCTTGTCAGCTCGGGGATTTGAACTTGCAACCTTTCGGTTACTAGCCCAACGCTCTAACCACTAGGCTACCCTGCCGCCACTAAACACCTCCCTCTGCAACTGGATTCTGGTAAGGGTGGGTCAGGGGTGCGTGCTCAGTCCCCTCATGTTCACTCATGACTGCATGGCCAGGCACGACTCCAACACCATCATTAAG
Source organism: Oncorhynchus tshawytscha (assembly GCF_018296145.1). NCBI lineage: Eukaryota > Metazoa > Chordata > Actinopteri > Salmoniformes > Salmonidae > Oncorhynchus > Oncorhynchus tshawytscha. The sequence goes on from NW_024609483.1 coordinate 81,235, forward strand.
TTTGCCGACAACACGACAGTGGTAGACCTGATCACCGACAACGATGAGACAGCCTATAGGGAGGAGGTCAGAGACCTGGCAGTGTGGTGTCAGGATAACAACGTCTCCCTCAGAGTGATCAAGACAAAGAAGATGATTGTGGACTACAGGAAAAGGAGGACTGAGCACGCCCCCATTCTCATCGACGGAGCTGTAGTGGAGCAGGTCGAGAGCTTCAAGTTCCTTGGTGTTCACATCACTAACAAACTATCATGGTTCAAACACACCAAGACAGTCGTGAAGAGGGCACGAAAACGCCTATTCCCCCTCAGGAGACTTTGGCAATTTTTAGGGCCTTCCTCTGACACTGCCTGGATGGCAGGAAGCTTGGCCCCAGTGATGTACTGGGCCGTACGCACTACCCTCTGTAGTGCCTGGCGGTCGGAGGCCAAGCAGCTGCCATACCAGGCGGTGATGCAACCCGTCAGGATGCTCTCGATGGTGCAGCTGTAGAGCTTTATGAGGATCTGAGGACCCATGCCAAATCTTTTCAGACTCCAGACACCCTAGTCATAGACTGTTCTCTCTGCTACCGCACGGCAAGCGGTAGCAGAAAGAAGCACCAAGTATGGGTCCAACAGGCTTCTTAACAGCTTCTACCCCCAAGCCATAAGACTCCTGAACAGCTAATCAAATGGCCATCCCCCATTTTCTCTGTTTATTATCTATGCATAGTCACTTTAACTCTAAATACATGTACATATTACCTCAATTACCACGACTAACCGGTGCCCCCCTGTATATAGCCTCCACATTGACTCTGTACCGGTACCCCCCTGTATATAGCCTCCACATTGACTCTGTACCAGTACCCCCTGTATATAGCCTCCACATTGACTCTGTACCAGTACACCCCTGTATATAGCCTCCACATTGACTCTGTACCAGTACCCCCTGTATATAGCCTCCACATTGACCCTGGTACCCCTGTATATATCCTCCACATTGACTCTGTACCAGTACCCCTGTATATATCCTCCACATTGACTCTGTACCAGTACCCCCTGTATATAGCCTCCACATTGACTCTGTACCAGTACCCCTGTATATAGCCTCCACATTGACTCTGTACTGGTACCCCTGTATATAGCCTCCACATTGACTCTGTACCGGTACCCCCTGTATATAGCCTCCACATTGACTCTGTACCGACACCCCCTGTATATAGCCTCCACATTGACTCTGTAACGACACCCCCTGTATATAGCCCCCCATATTGACTCTGTACCGGTACCCCCTGTATATAGCCTCCACATTGACTCTGTACCAGTACCCCCTGTATATAGCCTCCACATTGACTCTGTACTGGTACCCCTGTATATAGCCTCCACATTGACTCTGTAACGACACCCCCTGTATATAGCCCCCCATATTGACTCTGTACCGGTACCCCCTGTATATAGCCTCCACATTGACTCTGTACCGTACCCCTGTATATAGCCTCCACATTGACTCTGTACTGGTACCCCCTGTATATAGCCTCCACATTGACTCTGTACCGGTACCCCCTGTATATAGCCTCCACATTGACTCTGTACCAGTACCCCCTGTATATAGCCTCCACATTGACTCTGTACTGGTACCCCTGTATATAGCCTCCACATTGACTCTGTAACGTACCCCTGTATATAGCCCCCCATATTGACTCTGTACCGGTACCCCCTGTATATAGCCTCCACATTGACTCTGTACCAGTACCCCTGTATATAGCCTCCACATTGACTCTGTACTGGTACCCCCTGTATATAGCCTCCACATTGACTCTGTAACGACACCCCCTGTATATAGCCTCCACATTGATTCTGTAACGACACCCCTGTATATAGCCCCCGCATATTGACTCTGTACCGGTACCCCCTGTATATAGCCTCCACATTGACTCTGTACCAGTACCCCTGTATATAGCCTCCACATTGACTCTGTACTGGTACCCCTGTATATAGCCTCCACATTGACTCTGTAACGACACCCCTGTATATAGCCCCCGCATATTGACTCTGTACCGGTACCCCCTGTATATAGCCTCCACATTGACTCTGTACCAGTACCCCTGTATATAGCCTCCACATTGACTCTGTACAAGTCCCCCTGTATATAGCCTCCACATTGACTCTGTACCGTAACACCCTGTATATAGCCTCCACATTGACTCTGTACCGTAATACCCTGTATATAGCCTCCACATTGACTCTGTATTGGTACCCCTGTATATAGCCTCCACATTGACTCTGTACCGGTACCCCCTGTATATAGCCTCCACATTGACTCTGTACCGGTACCACCTGTATATAGTCTCCACATTGACTCTGTATTGGTACCCCTGTATATAGCCTCCACATTGACTCTGTACCGGTACCACCTGTATATAGTCTCCACATTGACTCTGTACTGGTACCCCTGTATATAGCCTCCACATTGACTCTGTACCGGTACCACCTGTATATAGCCTCCACATTGACTCTGTACCGGTACCACCTGTATATAGTCTCCACATTGACTCTGTACCGTAATACCCTGTATATAGCCTCCACATTGACTCTGTACCGTAACACCCTGTATATAGCCTCCACATTGACTCTGTACTGGTACCCCTGTATATAGCCTCCACATTGACTCTGTACCGGTACCTGTATATAGTCTCCACCCCCCTGTATATAGCCTCCACATTGACTCTGTACCGGTACCCCTGTATATAGCCTCCACATTGACTCTGTACCGGTACCACCTGTATATAGCCTCCACATTGACTCTGTACCGGTACCACCTGTATATAGTCTCCACATTGACTCTGTACCGTAATACCCTGTATATAGCCTCCACATTGACTCTGTACCGTAACACCCTGTATATAGCCTCCACATTGACTCAGTACTGGTACCCCCTGTATATAGCCTCCACATTGACTCAGTACTGGTACCCCCTGTATATAGCCTCCACATTGACTCTGTACCGGTACCCCCTGTATATAGCCTCCACATTGACTCTGTACCGGTACCCCCTGTATATAGCCTCCGCACATTGACTCTGTACCGGTACCCCCCTGTATATAGCCTCCACATTGACTCTGTACCGGTACCCCCTGTATATAGCCTCCACATTGACTCTGTACCGTAACATCCTGTATATAGCCTCCACATTGACTCTGTACCGTAACACCCTGTATATAGCCTCCACATTGACTCTGTACCGTAATACCCTGTATATAGCCTCCACATTGACTCTGTACCGTAACATCCTGTATATAGCCTCCACATCGACTCTGTACCGTAACACCCTGTATATAGCCTCCACATTGACTTTCTTAACACTTATTTTTCTTAAAACTGCATTGTTGGTTAAGTGCTTGTATGTCAGCATTTTCACTGTTGAATTCGGCTCATGTGACAAAATGAGGTGGAAACTGAGCTGCACTTCCTAACCTCCTTCCTGAATGTATGACCATATTAGAGAGACACATATTTCCCTCAGATAACACAGAACCACAAAGAATTCAAAAACAAACCCAAGATTGATGAACTCTCATATCTACTGGGGTGAAATACCACAGTGTGACATCACAGCAGCAAGATTTGTGACCTGTTGCACAAGAAAAGGGCAACCAGTGAAGAACAAACACCATTGTAAATACAACCCATATTTATGTTTATTTATTTTCCCTTTTGTACTTTAAACTATTTGCACATCGTTACAACACTGAATAAAGACATAATATCACATTTGAAATGTCTTTATTATTTTGGAACTTTTGTGAGTATAATATTTACTGTTAATGTTTTATTGTTTGTTTCACTGTTGTTTATTATCTACTTCACTTGCCAATAAAACCCTTAAATTGAAATGTAATTATATTAAAGGGTGTTTTATTGCTTAAGGCAAATTAGTCTGGATGAGAAGGGGTGAGAAGGGGTCAGACTCAGGGGTGAGAATAGAGGGAGGGGAAGGTTTTAAACTAAGAGTCGTGATCTGAAAGGAGGGACACAAGAGTGAAAGAGGGAATATGGTGTCATAAATACCCTCCTGTCTCTTGAGTGCCCATCTGTGCTGCACCTGTAAAACATCCAACATGAAAGAAAAACATCACAAATGGATGAAATGTTATTTTGTGTTATAGGCTACCAAGAAAAAAACGGTGTGAAAGTTATTACGCATGATTTGGGTCCTACTGTATATAACGAATGCCAATCAAAATAGCAGTTGAGTTCAAGCTGTCTCGAAGAAAAAGCCCTATTATTTGAAATGTTAACAATGCTAGTTTTTAGTGGGGGGTGTGAGCGTCCAGTACTCTACCATACCTTCGAGGTGTAGCGCTGCGCGTATGGAAACGGGTGGACGGACACTTCAACCACAGAGCGAACCTCGCGGTGAGGAATGAGCACATGACTGAACTGAACGCTGTTGCTGCGCCCGTACTATTGGATTTATCAGTGATTATTAGTCATTCCCGAGGACAGTGTCGTAACATTTTGGATATATCTACTGGTTCGTGTTCTTTAAAAGCTTTGGGAAACATATCTCACTTCTCTCGGTTCTATAAAGGGTAAGTTTGAGGCGCTCTCTCCAATTCAATCCCCCATTCCGTTCGTATCGAAAATGTCACGCAGTAATTCGAAATTGTATTTGGATGTTAACTGTGTCTTTGTATCCCACCCAATTTATTCAAACCTTTTTGTTATGTTACATTAAAACACGATGGACACATTAGCTTTTGAAATTGATAGGCTCAAGCAACCACAATGTTTTTATTCAGTGCTGAACGTTTTCTCTCAGAAACTCGGGAAGTTTTGGTTTGGCTTCCCTCAATTTTGACGATAGGCTAATGCACGACTAAATGTGTCTGTTTGTTATTTATTTATTTAACTAGGCAAGTCAATTAAGAACACATTCTTATTTACAACGACGGCCTCGGAACAGTGGGTTAACTGCCTTGTTCAGGGGCAGAACGACAGATCTTTTACCTTGTCAGCTCGGGGATTCGATCTTACAACCTTTCTTGTTGCTAGTCCGACGCTCTAACCATTAGACTATGTATTAACTGTGTATTAACTATGTATCAAACCATAATGCCATAATGTCTGAAGACCAATAGGCTACTATTCTGATATGTTTGTTATTAGGACGAGGGTAGTGAGAACACATCAGTCTGGGAGAAGGCTATAAAATCATCTCGAAATGATTTGAGCTCCATCAGTTCACTTGTGAGGCTAATCATTTACAAATGGGGAGTATTTAACACGACAGCAACTCGGCCTACTTTTCTGATATGTTTGTTATTAGTCTCACCGTACTTCATATGTGTCTGTACTATAGTAATGACATCAGGTAATAACATGGAATAACAGCAACGAGGGGTTGGAAGTGTCCTGAAATAGTTTGTGAAATAGTATTTCCTGTTCTGGCCTCCTCTCACATGCATACTGCAGCTTGTAGTCTACATTCGGTCATCACAAAGACAGCTGAAACCTATTGGTGAGAAAATCTGATGTTAGAGAGGGTCTGAGGGGGTCTGGGGTTAGAGCGGGTCTGAGGGGGTCTGGGGTTAGAGAGGGTCTGGGGTTAGAGGGGGTCTGGGGTTATTGAGGGTCTGAGGTTAGAGGGGGTCTGAGGTTAGAGAGGGTCTGGGGTCAAAGAGGGTCTGGGGTCAGAGAGGATATAAGGTTATTGAGGGTCTGGGGTTAGAGGGGGTCTGAGGGGGTCTGGGGTTAGAGGATCTGAGGTTAGAGAGGGTCTGGGGTTAGAGAGGTTCTGAGGTCAGAGAGGGTCTGTGGTTAGAGAGGGTCTGAGGTTAGAGAGGGTCTGGGATTAGAGAGGATCTGAGGGGGTCTGGGGTTAGAGAGGGTCTGGGGTATGAGGGTTGTCAGAGAGGGTCTGGGGTTAGAGAGGGTCTGGGGTCAGAGAGGGTCTGGGGTCAGAGAGGGTCTGGGGTCAGAGAGGGTCTGAGGTTAGAGAGGGCCTGGGGTTAGAGAGGGTCTGAGTGGGTCTGAGGTTAGAGAGGGCCTGGGGTTAGAGAGGGTCTGAGGGGGTCTGGGGTTATTGTGGGCCTGGGGTTAGAGAGGGTCTGAGGGGGTCTGTGGTTATTGAGGGCCTGGGGTTAGAGAGGGTCTGAGGGGGTCTGGGGTTATTGAAGGCCTGGGGTTAGAGAGGGTCTGAGGGGGTCTGGGGTTATTGAGGGCCTGGGGTTAGAGAGGGTCTGGGTTTAGAGAGGGTCTGAGGGGGTCTGGGGTTATTGAGGGCCTGGGGTTAGAGAGGGTCTGGGGTTAGAGAGGGTCTGGGGTTAGAGGGGGTCAGAGGGGGTCTGGGGTTAGAGAGGGTCTGGTGTCAGAGAGGGTCTGAGGTCAGAGAGGGTCTGGGGTCAGAGAGGGTCTGCAGTTAGAGAGAGTCTGGGGTCAGAGAGGGTCTGCGGTTAGAGAGAGTCTGAGGTTAGAGAGGGTCTGAGGAGGTCTGAAGCTAGAGAGGGTCTGGGCTTGGAGGGGTTCCAGAGGCAAAGAGATCAACAGAATTGTATAGAGTGAGAGGTAAAGCTTATTGAAGAGAGTTGAAGTAGAGGTATTGGGAGAAATGTCCAATTGACATAAACTTTTCATATTCACATCATACTAACTTAAAATAGGCTAGCTAGTTGAATGCTAACGTTAGCCAACGTTAGCTAAACAATAGCTAGATTGTTTTTCCTTAGAATAAACCCAGGCCTCATTTTCATCAATATCGACACAAAATCATTACAGGAAAAAAAACAAATGAAGGGATAGTTCACCGGAATGACGTCACGTTGGTTTCCTGACCCTGTACGCAGTCTATGGACAAGGTATGACAGAGAACCATGCTTTGGTTGAGTTTCCCTGCCACTGTTTCCACATGCTAACGTTTTTAGCATTTGTGGCACAAATCCCATTCGAGTCACGGGAACGATAATTAGCATTTTTTCCGTGCGCCAGGTCCAAATCATCAGAAAGTGTCTCAAATTGATCGTGAAGCTCAACAAAGTCACTTTGAATATGATGCTCGAAAAATGATGTCGACACTGCTTCCCAAATGGCATCCTTTCCCCTACATAGTGCACTACATTTAACCAGGAGCCGTAGGGTTGGGAATAGGATGCCATATTTTGGAAGCAACCTGGTAGCTAGCTGCACCTGGAGCTGTAGACAGGCAGTAGAGCCTGGTAGAGTAATCACATGGTTTTACATCAATTACACACCGTGTCACTGTGTCCAGGCTTAGTGGGTGGGCGTACCAGCTGCAAAAGTTGTTTTTTTTGGGGGGGAATTTATCAATGCTGAAATCTCAGTTACAGTTTATATATATCACAGACTGGATGTGTGATCCCTTGTATGTATGGTCTAACTGAGTGGCTGTAAAGGAGACCCCCTGTAGCCGTTCTTCCTCAACCCCTTCAGTGTGGACAGATCTGGAACTACATACAGTACTGATGGAAGGTATGTGAACTCCTCCTGTAATTTACAGATGTTTTTTATTTTTATTACCATGAAATCTTCATTTACTCAGATCCAGTCTTTTTTAATCGGACATAAACAGGTTTATATACTATGTCCGTCAATACCATGTTGGTGTAGGTGAAATCATGATTGTAGTAAGAAAAACAACATTAAAAGATAAGTGAACCTCGAGTTGCATTGGGTTAAATCAAGTAGTTAATAAGTAGAATCAGGTGGGTCAATAATTGGGTATCAAATGAACCAATCAAAGGAGAGATGGTTAGGGGGGGCGGGACTCTGATAAATAGAGAGATACCTGCTCAGTTTAATGTTACCCGTCCAGGTGAATGTAAAGCAGACCATACAGAGAGGAAAAGAGATCAGAGGACATCAGGACGAGGGTAGTGAGAACACATCAGTCTGGGAGAAGGCTGTAAAATCGTCTCAAAATGATTTGAGCTCCATCAGTTCACTTGTGAGGCTTATCATTTACAAATGGGGAGTATTTAACATGACCGAAGTATCCCAAAGAGCCACAGGAACAATCATAAATCAGGTAAAAGTCAACCCAAAAGATAACATCTAGAGATGTGCGGACCTCCCTTGTTGCGTCTCAGGTAACTGTGCTTCAACAATAAGGAGACCACTGAATCAAAATGCCACCCGTGGTAGGGGTGCTAGGAAGAAAGGCTCTGCTGTTAAAAAAAGAACCAAACTGTCCGTCTTAACTTGGTCAGAAACCCCCTGGACAAACCTGAAGAACCTGAAGTCCATACTCTGGACCGTGCATCATGTCCCAAATGGACCTTTTTGGGCACAATCAACACCGCTATGTTTGGCGAAAACCCAACACAGCCTACCAACAAAATAACAGAAAACCCAACACTGTCTACCAACAAAATAACAGAAAACCCAACACTGTCTACCAACAAAATAACCTTATCCCAACACTGCCTACCACCAAAATAACCTTATCCCAACACTGCCTACCACCAAAATAACCTTATCCCAACACTGCCTACCACCAAAATAACCTTATCCCAACACTGCCTACCACCAAAATAACCTTATCCCAACACTGCCTACCACCAAAATAACCTTATCCCAACACTGCCTACCACCAAAATAACCTTATCCCAACACTGCCTACCACCAAAATAACAGAAAACCCAACACTGCCTACCACCAAAATAACAGAATACCCAACACTGCCTACCACCAAAATAAATCCCAACACTGCCTACCACCAAAATAACCTTATCCCAACACTGCCTACCACCAAAATAACCTTATCCCAACACTGTCTACCACCAAAATAACATCCCAACACCCAACTGTCTACCACCAAAATCCCAACACTGCCTACCACCAAAAAAATAACAGCCTACCACCAAAATAACCTTATCCCAACACTGCCTACCACCAAAATAACAGAATACCCAACACTGTCTATAACCTTATCCCAACACTGCCTACCACCAAAATAACCTTATCCCAACACTGCCTACCACCAAAATAACCTTATCCCAACACTGCCTACCACCAAAATAACCTTATCCCAACACTGCCTACCACCAAAATAACCTTATCCAACAACCACCAAAATAACCTTATCCCAACACTGCCTACCACCAAAATAACAGCCTACCACCAAAATCCCAACACTGCCTACCACCAAAATAACAGAATACCCAACACTGCCTACCACCAAAATAACCTTATCCCAACACTGCCTACCACCAAAATAACCTTATCCCAACACTGCCTACCACCAAAATAACAGAATACCCAACACTGTCTACCACCAAAATAACAGAAAACCCAACACTGCCTACCACCAAAATAACAGAAAACCCAACACTGCCTACCACCAAAATAACCTTATCCCAACACTGCCTACCACCAAAATAACCTTATCCCAACACTGCCTACCACCAAAATAACCTTATCCCAACACTGCCTACCACCAAAATAACCTTATCCCAACACTGCCTACCACCAAAATAACCTTATCCCAACACTGCCTACCACCAAAATAACCTTATCCCAACACCAAAATAACCCTCCCAACACTGCCACCAAAATAACCTTATCCCAACACTGCCTACCACCAAAATAACCTTATCCCAACACTGCCTACCACCAAAATAACACTGCCTACCACCAAAATAACTTATCCCAACACTGCCTACCACCAAAATAACAGAATCCCAACACTGCCTACCACCAAAATAACCTTATCCCAACACTGCCTACCACCAAAATAACCTTATCCCAACACTGCCTACCACCAAAATAACCTTATCCCAACACAGCCTACCACCAAAATAACTTATCCCAACACTGCCTACCACCAAAATAACCTTATCCCAACACAGCCTACCACCAAAATAACCTTATCCCAACACTGCCTACCACCAAAATAACCTTATCCCAACACTGCCTACCACCAAAATAACCTTATCCCAACACTGCCTACCACCAAAATACTGCCTACCACCAAAATAACCTTATCCCAACACTGCCTACCACCAAAATAACCTTATCCCAACACTGCCTACCACCAAAATAACCTTATCCCAACACTGCCTACCACCAAAATAACCTTATGCCTACCAAAACCACCAAAATAACCTTATCCCAACACTGCCTACCACCAAAATAACCTTATCCCAACACAGCCTACCACCAAAATAACCTTATCCCAACACTACCACCAAAATAACCTACCACCACCTTAACACTGCCTACCACCAAAATAACCTTATCCCAACACTGCCTACCACCAAAATAACCTTATCCCAACACTGCCTACCACCACCTTATCCCAACACTGCCTACCACACCACCAAAATAACCTTATCCCAACACTGCCTACCACCAAAATAACAGAAAACCCAACACTGCCTACCACCAAAATAACCTTATCCCAACACAGCCTACCACCAAAATAACCTTATCCCAACACTGCCTACCACCAAAATAACCTTATCCCAACACTGCCTACCACCAAAATAACCTTATCCCAACACTGCCTACCACCAAAATAACCTTATCCCAACACTGCCTACCACCAAAATAACCTTATCCCAACACTGCCTACCACCAAAATAACCTTATCCCAACACTGCCTACCACCAAAATAACCTTATCCCAACACTGCCTACCACCAAAATAACCTTACTGTCCCAACACTGCCTACCACCCAACACAGCCTACCACCAAAATAACCTTATCCCAACACAGCCTACCACCAAAATAACCTTATCCCAACACAGCCTACCACCAAAATAACCTTATCCCAACACTGCCTACCACCAAAATAACAGAAAGCCCAACACTGCCTACCACCAAAATAACCTTATCCCAACGGGTGCCTACCACCAAAATAACCTTATCCCAACACAGCCTACCACCAAAATAACCTTATCCCAACACAGCCTACCACCAAAATAACCTTATCCCAACACTGCCTACCACCAAAATAACCTTATCACTGCCTACCACCAAAACACTTATCCCAACTACCACCAAAATAACCTTATCCCAACACTGCCTACCACCAAAATAACCTTATCCCAACACAGCCTAACCACCAAAATAACCAAAATAATATCCCAACATGCCTACCACCAAAATAACCTTATCCCAACACTGCCTACCACCAAAATAACCTTATCCCAACACTGCCTACCACCAAAATAACCTTATCCCAACACTGCCTACCACCAAAATAACCTTATCCCAACACAGCCTACCACCAAAATAACCTTATCCCATCACAGCCTACCACCAAAATAACCTTATCCCAACACAGCCTACCACCAAAATAACCTTATCCCAACACTGCCTACCACCAAAATAACCTTATCCCAACACAGCCTACCACCAACCATCCCAAGCCCAACACTGCCTACCACCAAAATAACCTTATCCCAACACTGCCTACCACCAAAATAACAGAAAGCCCAACACTGCCTACCACCAAAATAACCTTATCCCAACACATCCTACCACCAAAATAACCTTATCCCAACACAGCATACCACCAAAATAACCTTATCCCATCACAGCCTACCACCAAAATAACCTTGTCCCAACACAGCCTACCACCAAAATAACCTTATCCCAACACAGCCTACCACCAAAATAACCTTATCCCAACAGTCCAGCATGGTGGAGGGGTCCAGATCTGGGTCTGCTGTGCCTCCTCTGGACCTGGACGACTCCACATTATTAGTCCACGGGACGGTTGAGCTAACGTAGGCTAATGTGATTAGCATGAGGTTGTAAGCAGTCACATCTACTTTCAATCAGCCCTGTAGCTGTATAGCAACATTGTGGAAGCCCCCCAACGTCCATTAGAAGTCGAGGTGGGTACAGTAGATAGAGAAGAGGCAGCAGTCACATCTACCTTCAATCAGCCCTGTAGCTGTATAGCAACATTGTGGAAGCCCCCCAACGTCCACTGGAAGTCGAGGTGGGTACAGTAGATAGAGAAGAGGCAGCAGTCACATCTACCTGGAAACAAGTGATCAGTTCAAAAACAAGAAACCCTTCATTCTTTCTCAAAAAAACATTTACACCTTTATTTAACTAGGCAAGTCAGTTAAGAACAAATTCTTATTTTCGATGACGGCCTAGGAACAGTGGGTTAACTGCCTTGTTCAGGTGGCAGAACAACAGATTTTTTACCTTGTCAGCTCGGGGATTCAATCTTGCAACTTTTTGGTTACTAGTCCAACGCTCTAACCACTAGGCTATGCTGCCGCCCCGATTAATTCTCAAAACACATGATCGTTGTTTGTGTGTCTCTGACTGTCTTTTACCCAGGATGACCAAAATGTCCTTTGACAATTAACGAGCTTTCCAGAGACCTGGTGTTTCTTGGTCCTCTAATGGTCTTTAGTCTTTGTGATTGATAGCTACGTTTACTTTCAGCTGACAAGCAAATGCATTTTCTACATGAAACGAGCCAAACCCATCGATCGACAGTTGATGGACACGACAGGCATTAGTTGTAAAACACAATCCATTCCAAAATAAACAACAACAACAACAACAGGCTCTAGTTCATTTATTTGAAAGAGGTGGCCCAGTAAACACAATCCATTCCAAAATAAACATCAACAACAACAACAGGCTCTAGTTCATTTATTTGAAAGAGGTGGCCCAGTAAACACAATCCATTCCAAAATAAACATCAACAACAACAACAACAGGCTCTAGTTCATTTATTTGAAAGAGGTGGCCCAGTAAACACAATCCATTCCAAAATAAACATCAACAACAACAACAACAACAACAGGCTCTAGTTCATTTATTTGAAAGAGGTGGCCCAGTAAACACAATCCATTCCAAAATAAACATCAACAACAACAACAGGCTCTAGTTCATTTATTTGAAAGAGGTGGCCCAGTAAACACAATCCATTCCAAAATAAACATCAACAACAACAACAACAGGCTCTAGTTCATTTATTTGAAAGAGGTGGCCCAGTAAACACAATCCATTCCAAAATAAACATCAACAACAACAACAGGCTCTAGTTCATTTATTTGAAAGAGGTGGCCCAGTAAACACAATCCATTCCAAAATAAACATCCTGAATGAAACAACAACAACAACAACAGGCTCTAGTTCATTTATTTGACAGATGGATGTGAAACGTGTCTCTGTGAGGGTTTACAGATGGCTACATGTCCTCTGTTATCTTCTACAGAGTCTTCTATATCCACATTCTTCTGAGTAGTGCTGCTGTCAGTCATAGTTCTGTTGAAATTACCATGGTTAGTTAGTCGAGTAGCTCTTTAGGCAGCAGGCGTAACTACAGAGCCATACACAGACCCTTTTGAGGGGGTCATGTGCTCATACAAAAAAAAAAAAAAAAGGGCACCCGAAATGTTTTTCTTTCTTTCTGTAACCGTGGTAACGGGCTGGTTGATCAATTCTGAGAAGAAGAAGAGGTGAAAACAGCCCAATCTGATGAAGAAGGTATTCAGTTAAACTGTTTGAGAACTGGAATAAATGTTGTGCTTATTAACAAGGACCAACACAATTCCAGTCAAAATAGAAGATTGTAAGAAATACTATATCCTACCATGACTATATCAACCCAACTCCATGTGTTGTCACTATCATTTATCCTACCATGACTATATCAACCCAACTCCATGTGTTGTCACTATCATGTATCCTACCATGACTATATCAACCCAACTCCATGTGTTGTCACTATCATTTATCCTACCATGACTATATCAACCCAACTCCATGTGTTGTCACTATCATGTATCCTACCATGACTATATCAACCCAACTCCATGTGTTGTCACTATCATGTATCCTACCATGACTATATCAACCCAACTCCATGTGTTGTCACTATCATGTATCCTACCATGACTATATCAACCCAACTCCATGTGTTGTCACTATCATGTATCCTACCATGACTATATCAACCCAACTCCATGTGTTGTCACCATCATGTATCCTACCATGACTATATCAACCCAACTCCATGTGTTGTCACTATCATGTATCCTACCATGACTATATCAACCCAACTCCTTGTGTTGTCACTCATGTATCCTACCATGACTATATCAACCCAACTCCATGTGTTGTCACAGCAGAACGAGCTAGCCCAGTAGACACCACCCAGACCCTGTGTTGAAGCAGAAAGAGGTGGCCCAGTAGACACCACCCAGACCCTGTGTTGAAGCAGAAAGAGGTGGCCCAGTAGACACCACCCAGACCCTGTGTTGAAGAGAAAGAGGTGGCCCAGTAGACACCACCCAGACCCTGTGTTGAAGCAGAAAACGGAGTAGACACCACCCAGACCCCAGCAGACACCACCCAGACCCTGTGTTGAAGGAGAAAGAGGTGGCCCAGTAGACACCACCCAGACCCTGTGTTGAAGCAGAAAGAGGTGGCCCAGTAGACACCACCCAGACCCTGTGTTGAAGCAGAAAGAGGTGGCCCAGTAGACACCACCCAGACCCTGTGTTGAAGGAGAAAGAGGTGGCCCAGTAGACACCACCCAGACCCTGTGTTGAAGCAGAAAGAGGTGGCCCAGTAGACACCACCCAGACCCTGTGTTGAAGGAGAAAGAGGTGGCCCAGTAGACACCACCCAGACCCTGTGTTGAAGCAGAAAGAGGCGGCCCAGTGAACACCACAGGTGTCTTCTCTTCACAGCCGGGCCCTTCTCCATTGACAAGCCCAACGTTTCCTGCTGCTGAGAGCTCATTAGGCCACAGGCTACGTCACAAATGGCATCTTATTCCCTATGTAGTGCATACTGGGCCTTGGTCAAATGTTGTGCACTATTTAGGAAATGATATGGTGCCTTTTGGGACACACAAACAGTGAAAGGGAAAGGGGACAGGTTTTTTTGTTGTCTGTGTTCAACAACATGTGTGAACATGACATACTAGTCATGCTATCATGCCATGTCCAGGTGTAGCTACTAGCCAGGGGTCAGGGGTCAGGGTGAGTCACCATGGAAGAGAGTGTAGAGCCGGGAGTCAGGGGTCATGGTGAGTCACGTGATCAGTCCATCTGTCCCTTTCCTTCCTGTTGCAGTTTGACAATAAGGTTCTGCTTGTATCTCAAATGGACAACTGTTCCCTATGTAGTGGCACACACACACACACACACACACACACACACACACACACACACACACACACACACACCCTGATCAGTAGCAGTGCACAACATAAAGGACAGGGCTCCATTAGGGACAGAGTGTGTTCTATTGTTGGATCACAGTGTGGTGTCACTCTGCCAGCCTGGACCAGACCAGCAGAGCCCAGTAGGGGCTGAGGGCCTGGAAGACCGTCTGGCAATTAGTTTGTTCCCCTCCTGCCAGGCCAGGGCAGGGGACAAGCTCCCGCTACGCTGGCTGATCCAACCAGACCTCAGGGTTCAAATAGGATTCTGAAGAGAACAAATACTGTTTGAACCCAGGTTTGTAGCCAACACAGGCGGGGAACAGAGGCTAGGCTAGGTAGGCCTCCTGAAGTCTGGCGGGACTAATGCAGACTGGCGGGACTAATGCAGACAGGCAGGACTAATGCAGACTGACTGGACTAATGCAGACTGACAAGGCTAATGCAGACAGGGTTCTTGCAGACTGGCGAGACTAATGCAGACAGGCATCCTACAGACTGGCAGGACTAATGCAGGCTGGTGGGACTAATGCAGACAGGGTTCCTGAAGACAGGCAGGACTAATGCAGACTGACAGGACTAATGCAGACTGGCAGGACTAATGCAGACTGACAGGACTAATGCAGACTGGCAGGACTAATGCAGACTGACAGGACTAATGCAGACTGGCAGAGGACTAATGCAGACTGGCAGGACTAATGCAGACTGGCAGGACTAATGCATGACTGCAGGACTAATGCAGAGACTAATGCAGGACTAATGCAGACTGACATGGCTAATGCAGACATGGTTCCTGAAGTCTGGCGGGACTAATGCAGACTGGCGGGACTAATGCAGACAGGCAGGACTAATGCAGACTGACTGGACTAATGCAGACTGACAAGGCTAATGCAGACAGGGTTCTTGCAGACTGGCGAGACTAATGCAGACAGGCATCCTACAGACTGGCAGGACTAATGCAGGCTGGTGGGACTAATGCAGACAGGGTTCCTGAAGACAGGCAGGACTAATGCAGACTGACAGGACTAATGCAGACTGGCAGGACTAATGGACTAGGATGCAGACTGGCAGGACTAATGCAGACTGACAGGACTAATGCAGACTGACAGGACTAATGCAGACTGCAGGACTAATGCAGACTGGCAGGACTAATGCAGACTGACAGGACTAATGCAGACTGACATGACTAATGCAGACTGTTCCTGCAGGACTAATGCAGACTGACATGACTAATGCATGACATGGACTAATGCAGACTGACATGACTAATGCAGACTGACATGGCTAATGCAGACTGACAGGACTAATGCAGAGACATGGCTAATGCCTGGTTCCTGCAGACTGGCAGGACTAATGCAGACTGACATGGCTAATGCAGACTGACATGGCTAATGCAGACATGGTTCCTGCAGACTGGCAGGACTACTGCAGGACTAATGCAGACAGACTGACAGGACTAATGCAGACTGACATGGCTAATGCAGACTGACAGGACTAATGCAGAGACTGGACTAATGCAGGACTAATGCAGACTGACACTTGGTTCCTCAGACTGGCAGACTAATGCAGGACTAATGCAGACTGCAGGACTAATGCAGACTGACAGGACTAATGCAGACTGACAGGACTAATGCAGACTGGCAGGACTAATGCAGAACTGGCAGGACTAATGCAGACTGACATGCAGACTAATGCAGACTGACAGGACTAATGCAGACTGACAGGACTAATGCAGACTGACATGGCTAATGCAGACATGGTTTCCTAATGCAGACTGGCAGGACTAATGCAGGACTAATGACATGACTAATGCAGACTGACATGGCTAATGCAGACATGGTTCCTGCAGACTGGCAGGACTAATGCAGACTGACAGGACTAATGCAGACTGACATGGCTAATGCAGGCTGGCATCCTGCAGACTGACAGGACTAATGCAGACTGACAGGACTAATGCAGACTGGCATGACTAATGCAGACTTGGTTCCTGCAGACTGGCAGGACTAATGCAGACTGACATGACTAATGCAGACTGACATGACTAATGCAGACTGACATGGCTAATGCAGACATGGTTCCTGCAGACTGGCAGGACTAATGCAGACTGTCCTCCTGCAGACTGGCAGGACTAATGCAGACTGACAGGACTAATGCAGACTGACAGGACTAATGCAGACCTGCAGGACTAATGTAGACAGTCCTCCTGAAGACTGGCAGGACTAATGCAGACTGACAGGACTAATGCAGACAGGATTCCTGAAGACTGGCAGGACTAATGCAGGTAGTCCTCCTGCAGACTGGCAGGACTAATGCAGACTGACAGGACTAATGCAGACTGTCCTCCTGCAGACTGGCAGGACTAATGCAGACTGACAGCACTAATGCTAATGCAGACTGACTGACTAATGCAGACTGGACTAATGCAGACTGACATGGCTAATGCAGACAGGGTTCTTGCAGACTGGCAGGACTAATGTCCTCCTAGATTGGCAGGACTAATGCAGACTGGCAGGACTAATGCAGACTGGGTTCCTGCAGACTAATGCAGGACTAATGAAGACTGACAGGACTAATGCAGACTGGCAGGACTAATGACTAATGTAGACTGACATGACTAATGCAGACTGGCAGAACTAATGCAGACAGGACTCCTGAAGACTGGCAGGACTAATGCAGACTGACAGGACTAATGCAGACCTGCAGGACTAATGCAGACTGACAGGACTAATGCAGACTGACAGGACTAATGCAGACTAGCAGGACTAATGCAGACTGACATGGCTAATGCAGACTGGCAGGACTAATGCAGACTGACATGGCTAATGCAGACAGGGATCCTGCAGACTGGCAGGACTAATGCAGACTGACATGGCTAATGCAGACTGTCAGGACTAATGCAGACTGGCAGGACTAATGCAGACTGGCAGGACTAATGCAGACTGACATGGCTAATGCAGACAGGGATCCTGCAGACTGGCAGGACTAATGCAGACAGGACTCCTGAAGACTGGCAGGACTAATGCAGACTGACAGGACTAATGCAGACTGACAGGACTAATGCAGACCTGCAGGACTAATGCAGACTGACAGGACTAATGCAGACCTGCAGGACTAATGCAGACTGACATGACTAATGCAGACTGGCAGGACTAATGCAGACTGACAGGACTAATGCAGACTGACAGGACTAATGCAGACCTGCAGGACTAATGCGGGCAGTCCTCCTGCAGACTGGCAGGACTAATGCAGACTGGCAGGACTAATGCAGGGACAAGTCAGGGACAAGGCAGAGCTGAGGGAAACAGGGAGTCAGGGACAAGGCAGGGCTGAGGGAAACAGGAAGTCAGGGACAAGGCAGGGCTGAGGGAAACAGGGAGTCAGGGACAAGGCAGGGCTGAGGGAAACAGGGAGTCAGGGACAAGGCAGGGCTGAGGAAACAGGGAGTCAGGGACAAGGCAGGGCTGAGGAAACAGGGAGTCAGGGACAAGGCAGGGCTGAGGGAAACAGGGAGTCAGGGACAAGGCAGGGCTGAGGGAAACAGGCTGTTACAGGGACAAGGCAGGGCTGAGGGAAACAGGGAGTCAACAAGGCTGGGCTGAGGGAAACAGGGGGTCAGGGACAAGGCAGGGACAAGGCAGGGCTGAGGGAAACAGGGAGTCAGGGACAAGGCTAGGCAGAGGGAAACAGGGAGTCAGGGACAAGGCAGGGCTGAGGGAAACAGGGAGTCAGGGACAAGGCAGGGCTGAGGGAAACAGGGAGTCAGGGACAAGGCAGGGCTGAGGAAACAGGGAGTCTGGGACAAGGCAGGGCTGAGGAAACAGGGAGTCAGGGACAAGGCAGGGCTGAGGGAAACAGGGAGTCAGGGACAAGGCAGGGCTGAGGGAAACAGGCTGTTACAGGGACAAGGCAGGGCTGAGGGAAACAGGGAGTCAGGGACAAGGCTGGGCTGAGGGAAACAGGGGGTCAGGGACAAGGCAGGGACAAGGCAGGGCTGAGGGAAACAGGGAGTCAGGGACAAGGCTAGGCAGAGGGAAACAGGGAGTCAGGGACAAGGCAGGGCTGAGGGAAACAGGGAGTCAGGGACAAGGCAGGGCTGAGGGAAACAGGGAGTCAGGGACAAGGCAGGGCTGAGGAAACAGGGAGTCTGGGACAAGGCAGGGCTGAGGGAGTCAGGGACAAGGCAGGGCTGAGGGAACCAGGCTGTTCCAGGGACTCTGAGTGGGCTGCAGCCGGGAGGAGAGACCTTGACCCTGGGAACGGTGGTAAGCGAGATAAGAGACTTCCTGAGATCTACTTCCTAACAACGCTTAGCGAGTAGAGATGTGAGGAGGACGGTAACTCCCCAGATATGTTCTCTGAAGATGGAAGGACCAGGTCTTAAAATGTCTTCTTAGATCCTGATGAAGACTGTTGTAGCTGGAACGTAAACCAGCTTATTATGTCCAATGTATTGAACATGTTCAGTCTGATTTAATGAGCTCCTTGCAGGTCGGTATAATGCCTTCTGTCACAGATCGCTAGGTTTCTGATATACAGTACTTTAATAAACACCATTAAACAGATATATCAATGATCACCCAAACCAACAGTGTGTGAAGGTTCTCTTCTCTCTCCTAGCTCTCTCCCTCTCTCCCTTAGCTCTCCCTCTCTCCCTAGCTCTCTCTCTCCCATAGCTCTCTGTCTCTCTCTCCCTTAGCTCTCCCTTCTCTCTCTCTCTCTCCCTTAGCTCTCTCTCTCCCTTAGCTCTCTCTCTCTCCTCCTAGCTCTCTCTCTCTCTCTCTCTCCCTTAGCTCTCTCTCCCTCTCTCCCTTAGCTCTCCCTCTCTCCCTTAGCTCTCCCTCTCTCCCGTAGCTCTCTCTCTCTCTCTGTCTCTCTCTCTCCCTTAGCTCTCCCTCTCTCCCTTCTCTCTCTCTCTCTCTCTCTCTGTCTCCTCTCCCTTAGCTCTCTCTCTCTCTCCCTTCTCTCTAGCTCTCTCTCTCCCATAGCTCTCTCTCTCTCTCCCTCTCTCCCTTAGCTCTCCCTCTCTCCCTTAGCTCTCTCTCTCTCTGTCTCTCTCTCCCTTAGCTCTCTCCCTCTCTCCCTTAGCTCTCTCTCTCTCTCTCTCTCTCTCCCTTAGCTCTCTCTCTCTCTCCCTTAGCTCTCTCTCCTCTCTCTCTCTCTCTCCCTCTCTCCCTAGCTCTCTCTCTCTCTCCCTTCTCTCCCTCTCCCTCTCTCCTAGCTCCCTCTAGCTCTCTCCCTCTCTCCCATAGCTCGCTCTCTCTCCCTCTCTCTGTCTCTCTCTCTCTCTCTGTCTCCCTCTCTCCCTTAGCTCTCTCTCTCTCTCTCTCTCTCTTCTCTCTCTCTCTGCTAATGAGTAACTTATATGACAGAGTGATAGTCAGCATGGAAGGAGGGATATAGAAATAAACCTCCCTGACTCTTGATACCCTTAATAGTGTTGATGAAACATCTGTCGTGTGTTTTAACTCTCCCTTAATAGTGTTGATGAAACATCTGTCGTGTGTTTTAACAGCATCCTGTTGTCATGGATATTATTTGACTGGGCACCAGAGGAGTAATGCTGTGTGGCTTTTTCAAGGTCTCCCAAATCTAATGGGATTAAATGAATCCTATTGAATTAAAAGCAGATGGTCACTGCTACCTCCCCCTAGCCACTTAACCCCCACCCCCCACCCACGGAACTGTCCCGACCCCCTAGCCCCTCCTATAGGACTGTCCTCTGAACCCCTTAGCTCCCCCCCCCACGAAACTGTCCCCCTCCAGCCAACACTACAGATCCCCAGTACAGACTATAGAACCCCTCCACCACAACAACAACAGAACCCCAGTACAGACTATAGAACCCATCCACCACAACAACAGAACCCCAGAACAGACTATAGAACCCATCCACAACAACAACAGAACCCCAGTACGGACTATAGAACCCATCCACCACAACAACAACAGAACCCCAGTACAGACTATAGAACCCCTCCACCACAACAACAACAGAACCCCAGTACAGACTATAGAACCCATCCACCACAACAACAGAACCCCAGAACAGACTATAGAACCCATCCACCACAACAACAGAACCCCAGGACAGACTATAGAACCCCTCCACCACAACAACAACAGAACCCCAGTACGGACTATAGAACCCCTCCACCACAACAACAACAGAACCCCAGTACGGACTATCTCTCCCCTCCACCACAACAACAACAGAACCCCAGTATGGACTATAGAACCCCTCCACCACAACAACAACAGAACCCCAATACAGACTATAGAACCCCTCCACCCAACAACAACAGAACCCCAGTACAGATGGACTATAGAACCCCTCCACCACAACAACAACAGAACCCCAGTACAGACTATAGAACCCCTCCACCACAACAACCCTCCAGAACAGAACCCCAGTACGGACTATAGAACCCCTCCACACACAACAACAACAGAACCCCAGTACAGACTATAGAACCCCTCCACCACAACAACAACAGAACCCCAGAACATAGAACTATAGAACCCCATCCACCACAACAACAGAACCCCAGTACAGACTATAGAACCCCTCCACCACAACAACAACAGAACCCCAGTACAGACTATAGAACCCCTCCACCACAACAACAGAACCCCAGTACAGACTATAGAACCCATCCACCACAACAACAGAACCCCAGAACAGACTATAGAACCCATCCACCACAACAACAGAACCCCAGTACAGACTATAGAACCCCTCCACCACAACAACAACAGAACCCTAGTACAGACTATAGAACCCCTCCACCACAACAACAACAGAACCCCAGTACAGACTATAGAACCCCTCCACCACAACAACAACAGAACCCCAGTACAGACTATAGAACCCCTCCACCACAACAACAACAGAACCCCAGTACAGACTATAGAACCCCTCCACCACAACAACAACAGAACCCCAGTACAGACTATAGAACCCCTCCACCACAACAACAACAGAACCCCAGTACGGACTATAGAACCCCTCCACCACAACAACAACAGAACCCCAGTATGGACTATAGAACCCCTCCACCACAACAACAACAGAACCCCAATACAGACTATAGAACCCCTCCACCACAACAACAACAGAACCCCAGTACAGACTATAGAACCCCTCCACCACAACAACAACAGAACAGAACCCCAGTACAGACTATAGAACCCCTCCACCACAACAACAACAACAGAACCCCAGTACGGACTATAGAACCCCTCCACCACAACAACAACAGAACCCCAGTACAGACTATAGAACCCTCCACCACAACAACAACAGAACCCCAGAACAGACTATAGAACCCATCCACAACAACAACAGAACCCCAGTACAGACTATAGAACCCCTCCACCACAACAACAACAGAACCCCAGTACGGACTATAGAACCCCTCCACCACAACAACAACAGAACCCCAGAACAGACTATAGAACCCCTCCACCACAACAACAGAACCCCAGTACAGACTATAGAACCCCTCCACCACAACAACAACAGAACCCCAGAACAGACTATAGAACCCCTCCACCACAACAACAACAGAACCCCAGAACAGACTATAGAACCCCTCCACCACAACAACAACAGAACCCCAGAACAGACTATAGAACCCATCCACAACAACAACAGAACCCCAGAACAGACTATAGAACCCCTCCACCACAACAACAACAGAACCCCAGTACAGACTATAGAACCCCTCCACAACAACAACAACAGAACCCCAGAACAGACTATAGAACCCCTCCACACACAACAACAGAACCCCAGTACAGACTATAGAACCCTCCACCACAACAACAACAGAACCCCAGAACAGACTATAGAACCCCTCCACCACAACAACAGAACCCCAGAACAGACTATAGAACCCCTCCACCACAAACAACAGAACCCCAGTACAGACTATAGAACCCCTCCACCACAACAACAACAGAACCCCAGAACAGACTATAGAACCCCTCCACCACAACAACAACAGAACCCTAGTACAGACTATAGAACCCCTCCACCACAACAACAACAGAACCCCAGTACAGACTATAGAACCCCTCCACAACAACAACAGAAAACATAGATAAAAATCACCTCTGACAAAAAAGCTTCTTGCGTTGTCTTCGATTGGCTAATTATTTCCTAAATATTAAAAAGGAATTCATTTGATCTGGCCATTATCTTTGCCTGGTCCTGATGCTGTGTTGGTCTTCATACCCGTCCTGCTGTTCTGACAACACCACAGTAACATCAGTTAATAACACCATGTCCTCATGTGTTTGGTGAGTTACAGCCAGGAGCCTATTGGTCATTATGATACTAGGTTACATGGCAAATCCCTGTTATGGAGAACAATGGGTTGTAATCCCAAATCGCACCATATTCCCTATATAGTGCACTACTTTCGACCAGGACCCATAGAGCTCTGGTCAAAAGTAGTGCACTGAATAGGGAATAGGGTGCGATTTGGGACGTGTTCTAGGACTACTGGTTGAAAACAGAAAACAATCTCCTTCCTCTGTTTATGTTGCATCCAGCTGAAACCAGATGGGTCCTACTGGCTGTGGATGTTAAGAGTTTATGTTGCGTCCAGCTGAAACCAGATGGGTCCTGGCTGGCTGTGGATGTTAAGGGTTTATGTTGCGTCCAGCTGAAACCAGATGGGTCCGACTGGCTGTGGATGTTAAGGGTTTATGTTGCGTCCAGCTGAAACCAGATGGGTCCTACTGGCTGTGGATGTTAAGGGTTTATGTTGCGTCCAGCTGAAACCAGATGGGTCCGACTGGCTGTGGATGTTAAGGGTTTATGTTGCGTCCAGCTGAAACCAGATGGGTCTGACTGGCTGTGGATGTTAAGGGTTTATGTTGCATCCAGCTGAAACCAGATGGGTCCTACTGGCTGTGGATGTTAAGGGTTTATGTTGCGTCCAGCTGAAACCAGATGGGTCCGACTGGCTGTGGATGTTAAGGGTTTATGTTGCGTCCAGCTGAAACCAGATGGGTCCTACTGGCTGTGGATGTTAAGGTGTTGTTACAGCAACACGGCCGTCTCAGCCGGGGGGGGGGGTATATTGGTCCTATTTCAACTCTGTATTAATATGTGTGAGTTTGGAAATGTGTCTTCTGCGTTTCCCAAGTCCCCCGGAGACACCCGGCGAGAGTGGAGGGAGGTCACGGTCATCTCAGCCTGAGTGTTCAGCAGCTCTATGTGTGGTCCTGGTGTGGTTCAACCAGAAACAGTCTGTGGTTCATTTACCATTCTGACAGTCACTCACCATTATGGCAAAGTTGGGCATCTTGATATATGGAAAACAGATTGAATTACTTGAATAACTTGAAGTTGTCATGAACATTAGTTAGTTTGGCTTTGAAGCATTAGCTTAATCATCTCTCCTCCCCTTTCCTCTCCAGTGCTCTCCTGTCTTGTTCTCTCCTGTCCTTTCCTCTCCAGTGCTCTCCTGTCCTGTTCTCTCCTGTCCTTTCCTCTCCAGTGCTCTCCTGTCCTGTTCTCTCCTGTCCTGTTCTCTCCTGTCTTGTTCTCTCCTGTCCTGTTCTCTCCTGTCCTTTCCTCTCCTGTCCTTTCCTCTCCTGTCCTTTAATCTCCTGTCCTGTCCTCTCCTTTCCTCTCCTTTCCTCTCTTCTCCTGTCCTCTCCTGTCCTCTCCTGTCCTCCGTTCCTGTCCTCTCCTGTCCTCCGTTCCTGTCCTCTCCTGTCCCCTCCTGTCCTGTCTTCTCCTGTCCTGTCCTTTCCTGTCCTGTCTTCTCCTGCCCTGTTCTCTCCTGTCCCCTCCTGTCCTCTCCTGTCCTGTCTTCTCATGTCCTCTCCTGTCTTCTCCTGTCCCCTCCTGTCCTCTCCAATGCTCTCCTGTCCTGTCCTCTCCTCTCCCGTCCTCTCCTGTCTTCTCCAGTGCTCTTGTCCTGTCCTCTCCTGTCCTCCTCTCCTGTCCTCCTCTCCTGTCCTCCTCTCTTTTCCCCTCCTGTCCTCTACAGTCCTCTCTGTTTAACAGAAAATTGAGTGACAGTGAGTAAGAGGTTGTGTTGTGTGTGGGCAGCAGAAGTCTGGCCATCAACAGGTTCTGACTGTTCTGTTCCCCAGATGAGATGAGTCATCTATCATCATCTATCATTCAATCTATCTCTCAGTCTTCTGTTGAACAGCCCTGCAACCTCCACTACAGCTATCTCTCTTCCTCTCTCTCTCTCTCCTGTTTGACAGCTCCTGGTCGAGTACTTGCATACTCTGTGGGTTCCTAGGACCTGAGGTTGATAATGTGGGTTCCTAGGACCTGAGGTTGATAATGTGGGTTCCTAGGACCTGAGGTTGATGATGTGGGTTCCTAGGACCTGAGGTTGATGATATGTTTGATGATATGGGTTCCTAGGACCTGAGTTTGATGATGTGGGTTCCTAGGACCTGAGGTTGATGATGTGGGTTCCTAGGACCTGAGGTTGATGATGTGGGTTCCTAGGACCTGAGGTTGATGAAGTGGCTTCCTAGGACCTGAGGTTGATGATGTGGGTTCCTAGGACCTGAGGTTGATGATATGTTTGATGATATGGGTTCCTAGGACCTGAGGTTGATGATGTGGGTTCCTAGGACCTGAGGTTGATGATGTGGGTTCCTAGGACCTGAGGTTGATGATGTGGGTTCCTAGGACCTGAGGTTGATGATGTGGGTTCCTAGGACCTGAGGTTGATGATGTGGGTTCCTAGGACCTGAGGTTGATGATGTGGGTTCCTAGGACCTGAGGTTGATGATGTGGGTTCCTAGGACCTGAGGTTGATCATGTGGGTTCCTAGGACCTGAGGTTGATCATGTGGGTTCCTAGGACCTGAGGTTGATGATGTGGGTTCCTAGGACCTGAGGTTGATGATGTGGGTTCCTAGGACCTGAGGTTGATGATGTGGGTTCCTAGGACCTGAGGTTGATGATGTGGGTTCCTAGGACCTGAGGTTGATGATGTGGGTTCCTAGGACCTGAGGTTGATGATGTGGGTTCCTAGGACCTGAGGTTGATGATGTGGGTTCCTAGGACCTGAGGTTGATGATGTGGGTTCCTAGGACCTGAGGTTGATGATGTGGGTTCCTAGGACCTGAGGTTGATGATGTGGGTTCCTAGGACCTGAGGTTGATGATGTGGGTTCCTAGGACCTGAGGTTGATGATGTGGGTTCCTAGGACCTGAGGTTGATGATGTGGGTTCCTAGGACCTGAGGTTGATGATGTGGGTTCCTAGGACCTGAGGTTGATGATGTGGGTTCCTAGGACCTGAGGTTGATGATGTGGGTTCCTAGGACCTGAGGTTGATGATGTGGGTTCCTAGGACCTGAGGTTGATGATGTGGGTTCCTAGGACCTGAGGTTGATGATGTGGGTTCCTAGGACCTGAGGTTGATGATGTGGGTTCCTAGGACCTGAGGTTGATGATGTGGGTTCCTAGGACCTGAGGTTGATGATGTGGGTTCCTAGGACCTGAGGTTGATGATGTGGGTTCCTAGGACCTGAGGTTGATGAACTACGTCTGACTGAGGGGGCTTTTCTATCACGTACTAAACCAGGTAAACAAAACAACAACTACAAAAAACTAGATGTTATTTTAAATGGTTTTTCTCTGTTTCCTCCACAGTGGATGTACTGTGCTGTGAGGTTAAAGGTTGAAGAGCGGCCGGCCACTCGCTCTCGAGCTCCTCCTGAAACCAACCACCTGGAGTCATTAACAGGTACATGATGGTATGGCGCCAGTTCTGTTGCTTTGCAATCAACACCTACAACTACAGCTGATATACAGTCTATATACAATCAACACCTACAACTATAGCTTATATACAGTCTATATACCATCAACACCTACAACTATAGCTTATATACAGTCTATATACCATCAACACCTACAACTATAGCTGATATACCATCAACACCTACAACTATAGCTGATATACAGTCGAAATTCCATCACCACCTAAACAACTAAATCAAGTCAAATCAAATATTATTAGTCACATGCGCCAAATACAACAGGTGTAGTAGACCTTACAGTGAAATGCCAAATACAACAGGTGTAGTAGACCTTACAGTGAAATGCTGAATACAACAGGTGTAGTAGACCTTACAGTGAAATGCTGAATACAACAGGTGTAGTAGACCTTACAGTGAAATGCTGAATACAACAGGTGTAGTAGACCTTACAGTGAAATGCTGAATACAACAGGTGTAGTAGACCTAACAGTGAAATGCTGAATACAACAGGTGTAGTAGACCTCACAGTGAAATGCTGAATACAACAGGTGTAGTAGACCTCACAGTGAAATGCTGAATACAACAGGTGTAGTAGACCTTACAGTGAAATGCTGAATACAACAGGTGTAGTAGACCTTACAGTGAAATGCTGAATACAACAGGTGTAGTAGACCTGACAGTGAAATGCTGAATACAACAGGTGTAGTAGACCTGACAGTGAAATGCTGAATACAACAGGTGTAGTAGACCTGACAGTGAAATGCTGAATACAACAGGTGTAGTAGACCTGACAGTGAAATGCTGAATACAACAGGTGTAGTAGACCTTACAGTGAAATGCTGAATACAACAGGTGTAGTAGACCTGACAGTGAAATGCTGAATACAACAGGCGTAGTAGACCTCACAGTGAAATGATTACTTACGAGCCCCTAACCAACAATGCAGCTAAAAAAATAGTCAAATGTGGAGGCTATATACAGGGGGTACCTGTACAGAGTCAATGTGGAGGCTATATACAGGGTATTACGGTACTGAGTCAATGTGGAGGTTATATACAGGGTGTTACGGTACAGAGTCAATGTGGAGACTATATACAGGGTGTTACGGTACAGAGTCAATGTGGAGGCTATATACAGGGGGTACAGAGTCAATGTGGAGGCTATATACAGGTGGTACCGGTACAGAGTCAATGTGGAGGCTATATACAGGGTCTACCGGTACAGAGTCAATGTGGAGGCTATATACAGGTGGTACCGATACAGAGTCAATGTGGAGGCTATATACAGGGGGTACCGGTACAGAGTCAATGTGGAGGCTATATACAGGGTATTACGGTACAGAGTCAATGTGGAGGCTATATACAGGGTATTACGGTACAGAGTCAATGTGGAGGCTATATACAGGGTATTACGGTACAGAGTCAATGTGCGGGGGCACCGGTTAGTTGAGGGAGAGTTATTAAAGTGACTTTGTATAACAACAGAGAGTAGCAGCGGTATAAAAGAGGAAGGGGGGGGAATGCAAATAGTCTGGGTGGCAATTTGATTAGATGTTGAGGAGTCTTATGGCTTGCGGGGTAGAAGCTGTTTAGTATCCGCTTTGTCCTAGACTTGGCGCTCCGGTACCGCTTGCCGTGCAGTAGCAGAGAGAACAGTCTATGACTGGGGTGGCTGGGGTCTTGTGAACAGGGAGTACAGGAGGGGACTGAACACACACCCGAGGGGCCCGCGTGTTGATGATCAGCGTGGCGGATGTGTTGTTACCTACCCTTACCACCTGGGGGCGTCCCGTCAGGAAGTCCAGGATCCAGTTGCAGAGGGAGGTGTTTAGTCCCAGGGTCCTTAGCTTAGTAATGAGCTTTGAG